>NW_015638978.1:456185-461378 GCF_001515625.1 Sinocyclocheilus rhinocerous | reverse complement strand
GTTTTCCACAAAAATATTAAGCAGCAAAAACTGCAAAAAAAAATCTGCATATTATAATAATTTCTGAAAATCATGTGACACTGAAGACTGAATGATGCTGAAAAATCTGTTTTGCATCACAGGAATAAATTACATTTGAACATATATTAAAACAGAAAACAGTTATTTTAAATGGGAATAATCATGTTTTCCACAAAAATATTAAGCAGCAAAAACTGCAAAAAAAAATCTGCATATTATAATAATTTCTGAAAATCACGTGACACTGAAGACTGAATGATGCTGAAAAATCAGTTTTGCATCACATGAATAAATTACATTTGAACATATATTAAAACAGAAAACAGTTATTTTAAATGGGAATAATATTTCACAATACTTCTGTTTTTGATCAAATAAATGTAGGCTTGGTGACCATAAAATACCAATTGGTTATTGCTTCACAGGAGTTAACATTTTGAATATGAAGTAGCACAAATAAGTTTTGAAAGTTTTCATGCAAATGTGCAGTGTTAACATTCTGCCAAAGCTCTTCTTTTGTGTATGTTCCACAGCAACAATTTACATTTTTGGGTGAACTATTTTTTAAACAAGTTGGATTGTATTAGTCACATCACCACTGCGCTGCTACATCTAGTAAATGCAAAACAGTGACTCATTCCAATTTCACAGAGAAGTGCCACCGCAGACAAGTGAAAGGACATTCTCTTATTCTCATTCTCTCGAGGATGATGCAAAAACACATGCAAAAAAAAACAAAGAGTTTCATTTATCAAGGAAAGCAATAGGGCCAAGTACAGTCACACTCGTAGGTTGGATGCTATTGTTGGTGTTTACATCTTAAAAAAACAAAGACTAAGTCACCTCTCATATTTCATTTTTTTGGTTTCGCACCGCTCGTAACAAAAAAAGTTACACAAATCCGCAGGAAGCTCATAAGGAAAACTTGCCTGCTTTGATCCATTTTAGGAAGGAAGATGTCGCCTTAGTACCATCTTCACCCCTAAGCATTTATCAAAACGTTATCGAAATGTCAAATGGGCTTCAGAGATTTAAGAAAAACAAATATAGCCCTTACAGAAAGCAGATTCTTTTTCCCGATGCAGTATTTAAGCCACGTTCTGAAACAAAACAGCATCGGTGGCCTAGTTATATCGCTTTGCATTCAGCCCTCAGCTCAAAATTCAATGGTTTCAGGTCTCTGCGGGATAACGTCTCTACGTTAGCTTTAAATAGGGAAAAAATGCATGCCATAAGTCCCGCAAAGGAAAGTAAGTAGTGTTTGGTAAGGTTGTGCCTTTTTAAAAACCATCTCTCGCTTCGCTGTCAATAGGGAGGCTGTCTTTTAAACTTGTATGATAAATCCTGGCTTCTTAAAAACGATGTTCACCTCATGACAGCTTTGAAAATAAAACACATAATTCTGTATTTTTTCCTTTCTTACAAAATTAGGCAAACTTTCCCCTGTCATGGGTCCAGCCAGCAAGGGCACACTGTGTTCAGAATCAATACATCTTCTTTGTACTCATTGTCTTAAAGTGCTGGATGAGTGACAGATGTTATCCTCGGATGCCAAGCTCAGAGGTCTGTCATGCAAGCGATACAATTGGAACAGCTGCCAGAAGCTCTTTCCATCCCATTCTAAACAGAGCAAAGGCTGCTGGAAAGGAAGACAATAACAACCGAGCCACCGCAACGTCCTTCGGTTTCAAAAGCAGCCGCTCAGAGGACTCTGCCATTAGCGGCTGACAGGATAAATGCACTGTAAAAGCTGCGGCGCATTCGCTTTGTGTCTCACCATAGCAAAAATAAAAAGACAACAGAAAGATTGAGGGGTTTTACACCTATATTTAAGTCATATTAGAGGCATCACGAGCTGCACATTGGCATGGGGACATGCTTCAGGCCCACTAGATGGAGATGAAGGGCAGATGTCTCAATTGACATTGAAATGCAGCATATGACATCAATAATGCCATTAAGCTCAGTGGGAAGAATTGATATTTTCATTCTTGTTTATATTATGCTTCAATTTGACAGATCTGGGCTAGTAACTAACAGGTCACAGGTTAAAAAAACATTTATGCATTTAAATTTAAATGTTTATATATTAAAAAGCATATAATGGTATTCAGACGCATGCTAAAATATTCTACACACCAATAAACTGTAAACATTATTACAATGTGCCACTGTGTCCATTCATCTCAAGATTGTCTGCTTGGAATGCTGACATCTCGTCAAATACAAACTCACGGAACCATTTTTTCAGCCGAACAACATAAATGACATGCGGTTTATCGCTCGTTATTAAAAACCATAACTCAGTTTCTATTAAAAGGCCTCTGCAAATGGACACCTTAGAAAGGTTCACATAAGTTGCAATGGATTCATAAACATAGGCCTACAGCATGGACAGAATGTAAACATGGGCTACAAAGCATTTCTAATAATGCTAGTTCAAAATTCTCAAAACTATCTGAAAAGTAGCCTGTCGTGGAAGTGCCATGATACATTGACAGTGTCGGATGGTAATAATAATATCAATATTTAATATCAGACATGGTGGTATTGAAAGATTACTTAGGATCATTTGCATGTTAATCCAAGTCTAAAAACATGCAGTGCTTAAATACTTTTGGTAATTGAAGTGCTTTAGTGTACTATTTTTTTTTTACACATTTTCCGAAAAAAAAAAAAGACATGTCTTTACCACAGTCTATGGTCTTTACCTGCAAAATATAATCGTTGACAAAGCTGCGCATGCGGCTGTCGAACTTGATAAACATTTTCTACATCGCTGTCAAACGATTTGGATTGATTTCCAGAATTGTTGCAACTTATTGTCGATTAATATCCACTTAATCTCTTTTTCTCCCTTCTATTCAGTTTTACTGTAACTTTTTACTGAGAGAAAAACACCGCTCGAAACGATTCAGTGTGTGGCTGAGTTGTTTAAAAGATTCAGATTTAATAGCAAACCGATTCAGACTGACGGTTTCAACTGAAAAGTACCGACTCAAAAGATTTATTCACTCACGAATCGGTCACTGCTAGTTCTGATCCCAAGCAGCTGTCAGAAAAATACGAGCGTACGATTTTACTGTTTAAGTATTTTGAGGGAAAATGTTTCGATACGTCATCAGGTAAGGATTTATCAGTAAACCTGGCGGCAGGAGGCACATTTTGGTCGATATATTTTTAAATTGACGCTCGCCAGGAGATGGCGCTCTATTAAGTCGCTATTTTGGAAGTAGCCAATGATAGGCCCTGTCCCAAATGGCACCCTAAGGAGCTTAATGTCGTTGTGTTGTGGCTTAATGTCGTTGTGTTGTGAGCTTATGTTCGCTTTTTTAATTGCGTTGTGTTGTGCACTACTGGTCCACCGTACTTCTGAATGCTAAAATGACAAATGGGACACCCTACGGTCTCGTGGACTTGACGTTGTAAGTCATTATAAGTCCGTAAGACCGCAAGTGCACATGAAGTGTTCCATTTGGGACAGGGCCATAGTATATAAGAGGCGATTTCTTTCAATCACTGAAATGTCATAGAATATATTTTCATCTTTAATTGTACTAATATAAGTCACTTTAGATCAGAGAGTCAGATACATGACAATTACATTTGTGTATATGTGTAATATCAGCAGCCTTTAGAAGCTAAATTCAATAGAAGCTCAAGTACCATGTCAAAGCATGAAAGCTTTAAGGCTTTTGACAAAAGCATGTAACACATAACCTGAACAAAGTCACTCAGTTATTGCTCTAGGCGAGGATGAAAGCATGCAGGGGGTTTTAGACCAAAAACAGGAGAGAGAAAAGTTTCCTAAAGTACAAAGTGCACTATAAAGTGGCCTCACAGAAGGAAAGTTGGAAGTGAAATATGTTAAATTAAAATGTCCATATCTTCCATCACATTTCTGTAGGTGTTATTTCAAGATTAAGGGCAGAATCTCAAGATATGTTGCCATTTCCTGTCTCTGTTCCTCAGTGCGGTGTGATATTACAGAAAACAAATAGGCTCGGAGAGCAGAAAGGAGGGGAGGAGTGCTGCTTTGTTCGTGCGTATGTGTGAAGAATGCATCCCTTCCTCTCCCATGAAGGTTGCAGAGCAACAAGATTAAAGGAGTGTCAGTCAGCACTCCTAAATGCGAGTCTTCCTCCAGAAACGAGAGGAGAGAGATTGCAAAGGGTGGATGGAGAGAAGTGTGAGAGAGAAGTGCAGAGAGTGGAGACATTGTGGAGGAGATAGAAGAGTAATTTGGGTGAGATGGATGGAATGATGATATGTGAATAAAAGGGTGACGGACACTAAAGAGATGGAGAGAGCAAGGGAGGGGGAGAGAAATCGCAATTGTGCAGCATTTGACACCTCTGCAGAAAACACCTTGCCAGCCTGTCAATCACAGGGGCTCAGTTGATTGATTTTCTCCTGTTCTCAATCAGGTTCTTAAGAGGGTCCTGCTTCTTTTCTTTCTTTGTCTGCCTGACAGCTCTTCTTCCCCATCTCTTTACCTCTCAGACTCTGGCCTGATCCAAAATATCGCCTTCTCCTTTGACACGTATCAATCAGAGACATAAATTGGATACTTAAGGGAAAAACATGATTAACTTCAAAAAATGCAAAGCATATATTAAAAATATGGATGCTAATTTAGTACAATTCATTTAAAAAATATATACACTATAATTTTTTTTTTTTAACTATCTTTATTTTAGGGCTTTTCTCAGCCAATGTTTGTTATATGTGATGAATTAATGAAATTGCATCTACCAACATACGGTATAATAAAAATTATTTAATACTAATTATGATCACTATAAATAATGATTCTGCCAATTAATACTTCATTAGTCTATTAATGTACATAACATAACAATGATTATTATATAAAACAATATATTACATAAATGTGCATTAGAATTTTTTTTTTTTAAATATACGGTTAATCTTGATTTTTTTTTTTTTATATATATATGTATAAAATAAAATACAATTATTGAAGGTATATGTATTAAGACAAAAAGAACACAGGATGGGGAAACATGGTAACCTTTTTATCTTTGGCTTAAAGGTTAATAAACAGCATAAAAAACCTTTCCTTCTGCCTCATTTACAGAAATGACAGGATCTCTGCAGGTGTGTGTAACTTCTCCCTCTCTCTCACTCTCTCTCTCTCTCTCTCTCACA
>NW_015638978.1:369232-455336 GCF_001515625.1 Sinocyclocheilus rhinocerous | reverse complement strand
CAGAAATGACAGGATCTCTGCAGGAGTGTGTAACTTCTCCCTCTCTCTCTCTCTCTCTCTCTCTCTCTCACACACACACACACACACACAGTTGTTACTCTATTTCTTTTCTTCTGAAGAACTGTTTTGCCTGTTATTCATTAAGGTTTCATTCAAGTTCCATTTGATTTAATTGTATTGGCACCATGGAAACAGGAATTACTTTTTGAATGATTCAATTATTGTAAAAAAAAAAATGATGATGATGATGATTATGATGATAATGATGATGATGATGTAAAATGATTAACTCTGCACTGTTCCTATAGGTTACTAGTCAAATAAGCAAATTTGTGACCAGATTGTCAGCTCAAGTGCTGACGGCATTAAAGCAAAATCATCAACATTTCACTAATTTATAATGAAAACTTTTGTTTTAAAGAAAGAAAGAAAGAACTAATGGTCTTCAACCAGGGGTGTCACTAGACCCTTTTTACTGGGGAACAAGCCCCACTAAAATATTACTGTGTCCCAGTAAAATATAACTGATAAATCCTAGTGTCAGTGGGATTGACATATACTAACCTGATAATCATTTTCTCTGATAATATTTCACCAATCAAGTCATGAGTGTTTTGAATGGGAACAGCTGTTTAGAATGAGAATTAGTGAATCCAGATTTGTGAATGAATCACTCTTTTGATCCACGTGGTCAAATGGGTGTGCAAAAAGGTCTGAAATTGTTCACGATTCATTCGGACAGTTTACTCACGCACTGAATCTTATTCAGCGGCTTCTCACACCAAAATAGTAACGGGATATTTTATAAGATAAACAACAAAAAGAGTGCTGGATGGGGTTGATATTAAATCCATCGAAGAAAAGAAAACTTGCAAATGCCTTCTATCATTTGTCAAAGACGAAACAGCGTGTGCAGTTTGTGGATGACTCTGTGCTGCAGGTAAAGACAATTTATATTCATTTCTGTCATGACAACTCTCGGAGAGTTTAGCATGATAATGTACATGACAATGTTAATGTTTTTGGTCTTGGCGGAATAGAAGTGCTGCAGAGGTAGAGCAAGCGACAGCAGCAGATATTTACAGGTGGAGCTGGGGAAGGTGGATGCTTTCTGAAGTTCGCTGCAACTGCTACAGCAAGTGTTTGAATGTTGAGCAGCAAGCTCATTAGCTGCTGATGTGAAAGAAACCAATCAGCTGCGTGATGCGAGTAATGATGTGATTATATCAGAGTGAGTTGAAAGCCTGCGCCATCTAGAGCTTCATGACAGATCTTTGTATTTATATCTAAAACAGTTTTTAAACAGAGTATATAAATATTAGTATCTAAGCCTGTGCCCCAGTACTGATGAAAGCCTAAAAACACCCCTTGTCTCCAACTTTTATACCCCACTGTAAGTATGCTATGCTAATGAAGCTAAATTGAAAATTTGATACACAGACCGACATAGACCAAGAAAGAGACTGAAGATAAGTGTCTCTGGCTCTCCACACACACAGATATGTGTTTGCATGATAAATTAAGATACAGTATGAAAATTGGTAATATTTCATTTTCCCCCTCAGTCCCCTTTCTGAGGGATGTAAGCAGCTGTTCAGGGCCGGAGGGGATATGTAATGTGATATAAGTAGGAATCAATGGACGAGGGACTTGAGGACTGTATATTTACTTAACTAGATGAGGAACATCTCATCCTCCGCACTATTGGATACCATGTGGGAGAACGAGAGAAACAGCCAGTTAATTAAGCAAAGAAAGAGGGGGGGAAAGAAGAATAAATTATATAAACACAAAGAGGAGAGTATGTATTGTGATTCTCTCTTTATCTTTCTCTCAGACTTATGCAATTTCATCCCTCCCATTCTCCCATCATTCAGGTCCAGCCCATTTAAAACCCCTCAACTGTCAATCATCTCGTCCAACCATTCAGTCGCCATAGCGAGGGCAGGAATCAATCACCCAGGCGTCCTCTCGTCCTGGATCTCAATCATGCAGTCTGTGAGCCTGGCATTTACCAACAGATATTACATACACATATAAAATATATGACACAGATTAGATATATGATTACAGAGTCGGTCCCACTTCGCCGGGACCAGAACAGTGAGATCTAATCGAAGGGCCGGGCTGAACACGGCCTGCATTGAGTTTGGATGAGGGGACTGCTGAAGTAGGGAAATGAAAAAGAACCTGCTCTCATTTCCTGTGCGCTACGGCGCCCCTCGACTCACCGTTAGGGACCCGAGAGATTATATATGCAGGTGATACATATCGCTAAACTGGATGCAATTTTTCTGCCCTTTTCTTTCATGAGGTCCGTAACAGACCAGTATGCTGTTTAATAATTGAGACATGAATAAGTGGGATGTGTAACCCTGAAACAGCAAGAAGAAAATGAAAGAAAGACAATAGAAAGATAATATAGAAAGGTATACAAGATGTTTATCTTATTTATAGTGACTACGAATGTGTTTGTTTAAATACATGCTATGTTTTGCAAGAAAATCATCCACTTAATATAACCAAATATTTGCAATACTGAATGTTGCTTGCTATTTCTAATTATGAATAGATGTCAATGGGAATCTATGGTTTTGGTTTGTTTGTTTGTTCTGATGATGTAGTTACAGCATCTACCTAGATCATGCTAATTAGCCAGATCTTAACCCCTTGGTTTGTGTTTATGAATTACACATAAACAACCTGCAGATCTTCTCTGGAAAATTTTCTGGAGTTTGCATGTTCCGCATATCTAACGGTCTTTATCGTTTAAAATTATGCACCACCACATTTAAGCCAAAATTATGATGCATGATTAGGCAATTTTAGATTTCTTTCTTTATCACAGACAAGAACAGTAAGCTTTTCAGCACTAGTTCAAAAAAAGGAAGAGCAAAGGATGAGCATAAATGTAATCGATGCTTTAATTACGTATTTTATCATTCTAGTGCTGATACAGAGCATTTTCTACTAAGCTTTGTTGCTTTTCTTCAACAACAGTACACAAAATGGCAAAGAAAATACACTGGTAATTATTAAGTCATTCCATGATGTAAAATAAAATGGCTTTATCTAGGTCACTGATATGAGTCAGTCTTCATTTTATATTTGCATCATTTGTCATAAATTACTACTCATCTTTTCAAATTTAAAACCTGCAAAAATGAAAAATGCTAAGACACTTCAGAAGCCCATATTTCATTGGTCTTCATTAAAGTTACATTTGGTCGAAACAGGTCAATAAACCAACGAAAAACCAAAAAGCACTTTGTGTTTTCTTCAGGATGGGGATGCGAGACTGTCCCATAGCCACTGAGTAAATGCCACAGAGAATTGATCTTCTACAGGATTTATTTTGATGTGCTTTTGCATGGTTCTTCAAGATTACATAGTCTGTTTTTATCCCAAACTCAAAAGTTTTACGGTTTCCCCAAAGTCATCCCTTCACTTTGAGACTGTGAGGAAGTGGCGAGAACAACGGAAAGAGTGAGTTTCGGAAGTTCGCCACATGCTGCGTGACGCATTCACGCAGCATGTGGCGCTCACGAGGACTGATCCGGCACCAAATCCCAGCTCACGGAGGTGCTGAGCCCCCATGTCACTCTCTTTCCAACTGTGGAGGGCGGCCGCATGAAGGCGGCCAGGCCAACGCTGCCTAACTGGGCCTTGGCAAGGTGACTGCCAACCCTGAGGGGGATGAGAGAGAATTTACATAAACTGCTTTGGAGATCATCAGCCCTTCCACTCCTCTATCTCTCGTCTCTCTTTCGCTCACTCGCTCTCTCCCCTGCGGCATGATGCTTTATTACCAAAAGCTTTTATTGCGCCGTGATTTCGCCTGTTGTAAATCAATGCAACCTGAGTGCTGGACACAGGCGTGGAGACGCGTATGGTGGAATACAATCGAATAACACACAGACAGTGTTAACTTCTGTTTCCTCAACTGTAAAACCTGATGAAAGGAAACCAGCATAAATCTCAGCACCGCCGTTCCATTAATCCAAGCTCTCCCACAGGAATCCATCAAGGGCTTTGGCACCAAGAGCCATTACTGCAATAATGCAGTGAGGAGAAGATGAAAAAAAAACTGGAATACTCAAAGGCTGCACTGTTAATTTAGTCATTGTTCTTCCAAGACCCTCAATATCGCCGTTCAGGAGTGCACTCAACCTTGAGCCAGGCCAGTTTTGTCTTCCCTGACAGATTATTTATTCATGGTGGCAGATTGGCAAAGGCGTGAAAGTCAAGACAGTACACAATCCCTGTGTGCTGATACTTTTCTTACTTCTCAAGATGCTTTGGTCTTATTGTAGCACAAGGCACATTGCTCTTGTTCGCACTAGTAGAGTGCTGCAGGGGTGATGTATTTTTGTAGGCCAACCCGGAAGTTCACCTGGGTTCAGCATCACCCTGGTTTCTTTAAGAAAACGCCAATAGAATTTTTCCATTGGCATTTGGATTATTGCAGAAAATGAGCTCTCTTACTAACACATTTTTTTGTTCATCATGATAATTTTCACAAATGAACAATTTTTATGAATGCTGAACCCTAAATACAGTCAGAGAAGAAACAAGCTTAATTACACAATAAACAACCCTTACAAAAATTAACCATGGTTTTACTACAAATAAAAAAATAAAAAACATGGTTACTAGTTAAACCATGGTAACCACAAATTAACCATGGTTTTGCTACATTAACCATAGTTTAACCATGGTATTTGTAGTAAAACTGTGGTTATACAAATGGTAGTCAATATGCCAAAAACCATGGTTACTACAACCATGGTTAATTTTCGTAAGGGAAACTAAAACATGGTCTCATGACATGGTCGCTTGTGACAACTCTTTCAATCATTATTTAAAATCTACAAGTTGTAAAGTTTGAGTTAGAATAGTTTGTAAGAGTGTGATTATAAACACAATAAGGCTGTGTGAGTAGATGAGTTGACCTGTTTAATGTGATGATGTTTAATGTCCCCCATAACCTCTGTAGTCTCATTTAGCCATTTGTTAGCAACCACCTTTATCAAGGCAAGTAAAAGCTTTAAACACACACACACACACACACACAAGGGGCATTACTGATGTGTATTATGTGTTTTAATACATGAAAATATCTTGAGCTTGTGCTAACCACAGACCTTATTTTGGGCATTTAACCAAAAACCCATTTAAAAACCACTTTGATTTTGGGACAATGGAACCTGAATTTCAAAAATGTGAACTTGTTTTGGGTTTCAAAGGCAGGGTAGGTATTTTGGTTGAAAAACATTTTTGTTATGAGGTTGAAATTCTCATCACATCCCGATAGCAATCACTAAGTTAAGTGGTCTAAATGTATTTAATTATATCGTCTGCGAAGGCGTAAGACCATAAAATGTTTGTCCAATCATATCCCTCGGTCCGAAGGCTACGATAGGCTGTCCTACCTGCCTGTCCTTCGCACAGCTTGTTTGCGCAGACGTGATATGTCAGAATGTTCCATTGCGCTATTGCAGACCGAGCAAGAACAGAAGGCATTATTATTGTAATAATATATGCCACCTCTCATCATATCACTGGTTAGCCTCTGGTCTGCCTGTGCATGTATTTCAGGAGAGCCGTGGCTTTGGAGAGTGGTTTGCAGGGTGGGTGGGGTCTTATGCTTTCAAAGCTAGCTTGCTATTGCTAGCCTCACTGAAATCACCCTACCTTTAAGACTCAGAAGATTCAGATTTAAACCTGATTTTACACATGCAGAATTGATTAGATAGTGGAAAGTGGGCATTCCATACCAGAATGGAGCCGAAATAAACATGCTAACATTTGCTTACAGTGGCTAAATAGCTATTTATTTTCATTAGATTAAGATTAAGACTTCATCGCAAAAATGTGCACCAATCAATCATTATGAATGTAAAAGGTTGATTTTGAGTATATTTTGTCTTTTAAAGACCTAATAAAACACACTGAATTAGAATCAGCAGTATAAGCAGAGTATAACTATATATTTATTTAGTTAAAAAGAGGTACGGTAAAATGAATCTATTTAAATCAGTTCATTGAAATTAACCATTCAATTCACGAAAACAGAAGTTGTGTGTACAATAATATACACTTAAACTCAAACTATGTACTCAAGTTTTCCAAGTTGCTTTGTTGGTCTGTTACTAGAAAATACATAACATATGCTGCCCTGCTATTAAAAATGTACTTAAAGCAATAGGTCGTCCAAAAGTGAATATAGCGATTTAGAACAACATGATTTTGAATATTCAGTTTGGAGTGAACTATTCCTTAGTGACTCTTTTAGTAACTCCCCAACACTGGCATATACATGTACAGACAACCAGCACCCTTCGGTATGTAAGTAATTAGCATCTAAATGTGATTTCATCCGACGCATGGTTGCAAATGTCGTCCATTCCATACCCAGCAGGCTCCACATCCTTCAGCTCTGTGCAAGAATAAGGCAGAAAATGGAGGGGAATTGAACCTTCGGTCTCTGCATCTGTCTGAATTAATGTTCCAGCAGTGCTACCGGGCTGCCCACTAGCCGGCCGTCTTATCGGAGTGAATTTTCAGACGAATAAGCTCCTGCCAGCAGATTTTCCCGAGGTGTACTCCGTATGTTCTGCAATGGTACGATTCATCAAGGGCACTGAACGCTAGTCAAGGCCCCAGAGGAAGCATTTATATGTTATATGGATTTGTTGGGCGGCACAAATTTTAAAGCCTTCTGTACTGACCTGATTAGCCCAGGATGGTTGATTTTCAACAGCTTAGCAAAACTAAGACCAGAAAAGCTTCATTTTACAGTAGTTTTCAGTTTACAGTTAAGGATTTTTTACATGCTACACGATAACCGGTTCATTGTCAATGGAACATCATGCACAACTTCTGGCGCCAAACACTGAAAAATAAAAAGACTGACCTTTGATAGCCAATCAAATGGCATTTAGCTTTTATGTGGTCAAAGAACAATATACTTAGTGACATGAAAAACAATTCCCTCACACATATCTATAGTAATCACCTCACTCAGAAATGCAGCATGTTTTTCCTAGTTAGCATCTACCTGAAGCAGAGATTGCTCATATGATTATATATACTGAAAACACAAGGTTAAGGTATCAGATTTGCCAAATGTCAGAGTTTTAAATCATGTATTTTGCAACTTCCATTGAGATGAATGGGAATGCTAATGGTTAGCTTTCTCTAGCTATTATCCACTTTATTTTTAATGTAAGAGCGGGTGCAGCCATTTTTAACTTGAATGAAGTGTAAGCTGCTTCCAGTTATTTTAGCTGTATAAAACAGTCTGTTATGGTGCTTAATAGTGCAAACCAGTATTTGTTATCATATTATTTTAATTGATTACAGTAATCATTAATACCCTGATTTGTAGCACAAATAGTTTTTACCGTTTACTGCACTTTGTTATTCTTTTAGTTATTTAACAGCTAATGAATATGAAGTCTTGTACATTCACAGGAAATAGCTTACTTTCAAATTGAAAATTAGGTGTATATTGTAGGTACTGTACTCTGAAAAAAAATCTGGTTTGGAAACAATTTTCACTCAGAAATTGCTAATAAATTTCACAAAGAGTTACTAAGAAATGGCAAGTGACACACTGAATTAAATTAAATTTTGAAAAAGAAAACCTCCTGTAAAACTTATTATTTATAATATTTGCAATATTTTTGTACAGCGTAGACCTTGGAAAGCACCTGTAACTCAAGAAAACTAATTAAAATGACTGCTAATGCAGTTGTTTTCCATTTAAATTTAATGAAAAATGGTTTCATTAAAAATGACGGGTCATTTTAAGTGTAGAAAGTCAGTATATATGTTCTCTTTATGCAGATTTATGTATGCAATGTGTGTTGTGGTTTACTTGGCTGGGCTCAACACTGCAGATGATGCTCCTGGAAGACAGACAAGAACATTCTTGAGACCAACTAGCAACACAACAGTGACACCCTCAGGAGAGAAACGCTGAAAGAATATGTCTCACTCAAAAAACACATACTGCTGCCAAGAACACTCAAGAGGATGCTGAACGACAGCTTTAATCAGGGGGAGAACACAGGCACTCAGAAATAAAAGTTAAAAACAAAGAAAATGCAGAGTGCGGAAAGGCTCGCTGGGTCCAATTTGCTCAAGCATTTAGAAATGATTGACATGTTCAATTAAAGCAACTGGATGCTGGTTGTGATACTGACCGGACAAGCTAGTAAATTAGCATATGCTCAATGATTCGGGAAAATCAATCGCTCGGGGGTCATGGTAGGTAATGTCACACTTAATTCTTCTCATCCGTGTTAAAAAGAAATTGCTTTAAAAGACAATGTGAAAATAAAATTGGCCTATTTACTATATTAAGAAATGTCCCTGATTCCTGTTCTTGCATGATTCATCAATGCATGTTCTAAATATATATATATAGGGAAAAAATCATAATCATGACAATCATTGTTTCTTCCTGCAGCACAACATTTTTTTGTCCGGCTTATGTAAACTGATCTTAACCAATAATAATATAGCCTAAATTTGCATTTGTTCTAGATAAAAAAAGTATATATATGCACATTGAATATATATATTCTATTGAATATATATATTCAATGTTACTTGACATTTACTAGCAATTTCTCAGTGAATATTCTTGATTTTTTTTAAGTGTAAAAGAAAATCACAATTATTACAATCCCCAAATATATAAAACTCAGCCATTGTTCAATCTTCACGACTAGCATTGGCTAAAGACAAGTTACTTTTTTCATTCACCTCAATTCCTTATTATGTGTGGATGAGCGTGTCCTTGATAAATCCTTAATTTAATTAATGGATAATCAAAACTATTAATGATCTATTAGAGATATGATTGAGCTTTGAATTTTTGAGGATGTAGAACAGGCCTTCAAAAAGCCCCATGAATCTGGCAGGCAGCCTGCAGCACAGCAACAGTTTGAAGAAACATCTTCTTAACCGCTTTCTTACTTTTATCACCTGGAAGAGACTGTTGGTGCCCCACAAAACCCTTTTTTTTCTGGTTCTCACACACCTGTCTCATATTGCGGGGGAGGGATCGGGGTTGCCCTCTTTATCGCGTCTGCTATCTCTCTGGTTTCTCTAACTGAAAGAGTTGAGGTTGTGACAGTGGGAACCCCACCTGGCAAACAGGAGCACCCACCTGGTAGGCCACTCGAACCCTGCCTGGAAAAAGTCTCACACACACACATCAGAAATCTTTTTGGACGAGGTCTGAGTGCAACTGAAACGAATCGTGAACAGATGCAGAGCTGCAGGCTTGGTTTGAGCCAAGATAAAGTGCTGCCGTCGCAGTGGTCTGTGATCTTCCAAATGCTTATTTTCACTGCTCTGCTATTGCTTAGCAACAAGGAGGCCAAGTCACAGAAAATGCTTTAAGCTGATTTTGCAAATCAAGGGATGGAGAATAAAACAAAGTGCGCAATAAACACTTATTTTTCCAGTGTATAAAACATTTATTTGGTTACATATTGTTCAGGACCGAAGTAGAAACTGAGCGTTTGTAGTCTTTAAAAGGGAAAGTTCGTCCATATATTCTCATTATTTACTCACGCTCATGCTGTTCAGTGCTGCTATTTTTTTTTATTTAGTCCATAAATTGCAAAAATGATAAGCATTCCATGACAACTTAAAAAAGCGTCTCTGTCGGCTATAAATTGACAATCATGTTAACTTTAAAAAACAGTTAAGCTCTTCAAAGTGCACTGAAAAGGTCTCTTGAGGCTCGATTCATCCCCTATGTCCACTAAATACTCACCGTGGCAGAAGCAGACATTAAAAATGCATGGCCGCAGAAACAGAGGACACTTTAAATAAGGACACTTTAGCTCTATTCTAAAACCTAGCGAGCTGCCTCAATGTCAGCTAACTACATAAACAGTGCCTTCTGATGGAAAATCCTAACAGTCACGGAATGATTTGACACATGCATGATTTTAAAGCTCTACATAGGCAGCAACTCACAGATAACATTTTAGACTATTGAAAAATATTTGCCAAATATTAGCCAATATCACAGCCTAACTTTTCTATCTTAAAAAATAAATAAATAATAATAATAATAATAACAATAATAATAATAATAATTTTAGAGAGGCTGCACTTCAAAAGTGCCTATGAGGCATTTTAAATAAATAAAAATATATTTTATATACAAATATAATTTAAATATATTTACAAAAACATAATAATAATAATAATAATAAATCAAATATTAATGAAAATTATAAACATTTATTATTTTTTTAAATTGTCCATGATCAGTATATATTTCTTAAGACTTTACTAATGGTCATAAATATACTTTTAAATATATAAAGTACAAAGGAGGCAAAAACATGTAAATGCTTTAAAAGGACTGTATATCTGTAAGTAACTCATCAAAACTTTCATCTGTAAATAGCACATATGCACATTCACATTTCTGTCTGTTGACATCTTCTTTTTCTCTATATTTTATTACTGCATTGTTATTTATAATTTATTGTCTTTCTCTTTATTATTAGTGGGGTTTTTTAATTACCTTAAATTATATGTATGTCTGCACTATGTTTGTACTTTCTGTACTGGAAGCTCCTGACACCAAGATGAATTTCTTGTGTGTGTAAACACACTTGGCAATAAAGCTCTGATTCTGATTCTGATTGTGATTCTGATTAAAACACTCACTCCACAGGCAGCTCACAAAGTTTGGGAAAAGAACATTTATCTTATGATGTTTAAGTACAGGTAAACGAACAGTAAAGTGTTGAAGAGTACTATTTGTGTTGCATTGGAAACTCTGGGTCACAGAGTACAAAGAAAAAGGACAAAAAAAGTGGGAAATGAAGGTAGGGCTGGAGAAAATATGAAGAAACATATGCTGGGAAACAGCTAGAAAATTATTTTACAGTACGTACGGACTTTCTCTGAAATGTCAAAATAAACGACCATGTCAAGAAAAAGGGGGACAGATTCTTTTCAAAGACCAACATGTTTTGGCCTTTTATTCAGGTTATGAGGTTTTTACGTAGAACAGAATAAAACGTCCCTGAACATTTTGTTCCAGTGAATAAAACACAGTAAGACAAAATGAGCAATTAATTACTTTTCCAAGTACATCAGAAAAAGAGTTACGCCACAGGTCACCTATTTGAGCTGTTGAGTCAGAAAATGAAAGCGTCGTAAAATAATAACAACAATAATAATCATAATGACATTTGATTTGGACTACAAGACAAACATGCAACATTTGTTTAGCTTATGCAAATTAAAGTACTTTTACAGTCGAAATAAAATTAAGATTGACTATTTTCTTTTACTTCAAAGCAATTTTGTCTTCTTTCAGAAGTCAGTTTGTGGAAGAAAATGGGTTGTGGACACCGTTTCATGTCTATTTTCTAGTTTCTAGCATGGTACTGGTCATCTAATCTAATTGTCAGTAAAATTTTAATTTGACTGAGTGTATTAAATTTGATCATGTCTTTGAGAACCACAGACACTAAGTAGTACAGATTCTACAAACTGCAGAATTAACACTCAAAACAGCCAGTCTGTCTTCCTTCTATTTCTTTGGCGAAATAAAAACATTTCTATTATGTTAACAAGGACTTTACTCCGTAAAATCTGAGTTTTTAAAGGCATTTGCCAGAGTTACATTCATTTACAGCTCAAGATGGTCTGCCATTATGTTCCTGGATGGCGTATTTGCGAGACAGCACAACATTATCATAATCAAAGTTCTCATCCAGATGGAAAAGAACGACCTCCTCGCTTTCATCCTAGAATAATAATAATGATAAAAAAAGGTTTAATGAAGGATTTTACACAGTCTCTGTGAAATGCAACAGAAAAGTCCATCTCATCTCATCTCCCTGAGATACTTCCCAAGCTTGACTGCTCTCAGAGAGACACATTGGGGTGTGCGTGCGTGTGTGTGTGTGTGTGTGTGTGTGTGTGTATCTGATTCTCAGCTGCACAGGGAGTGTGTGTCCTCTGGTCTGTGAAAGTAGAGGAGGTCTCCAGCAGCGTGTGGTGACAGTGCGATGAAGAGGAGACAGCTATCAGATCTTCTTCAATCTCACCTGGCAGTGTACATGTGCCTGACAACACAAGACGACACACATGAATAACCAGCATCCTCTGCGCAAAAGAGTCCATCAGCATTCATTTACAAACTGTTTCTTCTTTTACAGTGAATGTGTAAATAAATCATCTTATCTCTGACACTCTCATTATTATTTTCGGTGCTGTTTATGTATTCATCAGTTGATTTGGTATTATACGGTTTTGATGTATGTTTAAATCTGTTCATGTTTTCTCTGTACAATTAGTTAGTCATGGATATGTTTCAATTGTTTGGTTTTAGTGTATTGATGCATTTTATTAACTGTGAATAATTATGATTGTTATTTGTGATAATTTTCAGGTTTCTGTCTTTCAATCTGTCAAGGGGCAACAAATGAAAATTAGTCTATGTGGCTAACTCTGGCTTATTTACAGTACCTGACTGTTGATTAAATGAGCATTGTCCCTATTAAATATATATATAATACTGTCATTATTGACTCACCCTCTTGTTGTTCGAAACTCTTTCTTTCTTCCCGTGATACACAAAAGAAGATATTTCGAAGAATGTCTGTGTTGCTGGTTACTATATCATGAAAGTGGATGTTTGTCAAGCTCCAATAAAAACAAAAAATATTACTCATAGACAATATTCTGTCTTCTGAAGCCATTCAATATTTTTTTGTGAGAATTAGAAAATTCGAGTTATTTTTTGGCTACAAATCATAAAGTGGAAAAAGGTTAAATTGGCAAAAATAAATAAACACTGAGACTTTTGTGTATGCACAAGAAACATGTTAGCTGTTTTTTGTGAGCAAGCAAAAGTCTCAGCATAGGCAAAGATTTGGGAGATAAACCAGACCATCCATATTTAATTGAAATTATGAAAATGAAATACATTTCTATGTAATTATATGTAGTTTTTGTTCAAAGTGTGGTGGACAATTTAGAGTTTTTCTAGAGTTTTCACTTTTGTTTTACTTTTCAAAAAATAAAAAATTAAATAAAATAATAATAATACTAATAATAATAAATACAAATAAATAAATGTATAATTTTAAAGCTATTTTTTCCTTTTGTGTTTTTGTTTTTTCTTTTTTTGTGAGAAAAAGAAAATTCTAGTTATTTTTTTTAAGTGAAAAGTCATAAAGTGAAAAAATGTGCAAATCAAATTTGCGAAAATAAATACATAAACCCTGAGACTTTTGTGTATGCACAAAAACGTTCTCATTTTCAGTTTCTTGTGAGCAAGCGAAAGTCTCAGCATAGGTGAGCAATATTTTTATATAATTTTGACAAGGATATTTTTTAGCAATTAACACTGTAAATCTCATAAACTTTTTAAGCATAATTTCTTTTGCAGATGTAAACTTTTATGTGCACACTAGAAAAAAAAAACGTTTGTCATGTGTAGTATAAAAGTTTACTTATACACAAACAAATGTCAGTTTTTTTCTGCAATTTTTTTTTTTTGTGCTTATGCAAATTCAAAAAAGGCATCAAGACATGTCGCGGCAGATGTGACACAAATTATGTCAAAACATTGCTTCACACATCTTGTGACTGATTGGAAGGAGTTCATATGTTCTATATATTTGAACAGAAGCCTAAATTAGATTTGGAAGCTTAGAGCCTTCTAGAAAAGAGCAACTCGGGCATTCAGCAAAACATTTTTTGCGTTCTACATAAAAAATAAAGTGTCATGAGTTTGAAACTACATCAGAATAAGTACATTTTGAGTGAACTTACACTTCATATCATAAAGGAAGGATTGGTCTGCTAATAATCTGTTTACGTCCTGTATCTCGGTGGATTTTGCAGTAAGTACATTTTGAGTGAACTTACACTTCATATCATAAAGGAAGGATTGGTCTGCTAATAATCTGTTTACGTTCTGTATCTCGGTGGATTTTGCAGTAGTCTATTGGTGCTTTTCCACTGCATGGTACGGCACGGTACGGCTCGGCACGGTTCACTTTTGGGGGGTTTTCCACTGGGTACAGTACCTGGTACCTGGTCCTTTTTTTAGTATCACCTCGGTTGGGGTTCCAAGCGAGCGCACCTTTTTTTAACAACCAAAAAGTTTTGTTGTCTGTTGCGGAAGAACAGACGTTCCTCTCGTTGATAGCAGAGGAGCGGATCCAGCGAGAGCTTGATAGGGCGACGCGGAATGAAAACGTTTTTTTTAGGAGTCGTGGTAGTAGAGGCGGTGCAACTATAATGACATGTGAATAATCCCGCCCACTCTAAAGCGGTACTGAACTGCAGTGGAAACGCAAACCGTGCCGAGCCGAGTCGTACCACGCAGTGGAAAAGCGCCATATGTGTCTGAGAGAAAGACATCAGGCCTGGCAAGAGCTCAACTGATGCTGATCTTAATTAAACAGCTGATTACTGGCACAGTGAAAGTCATAGTCTCAGCTGCTGGGTGAGAACCAGGCATCTGAGGGTGTAGCGTGCATTTCTGCGTGTTTGTTTGAGTGTATACAAACACCATATGTGTGTGTGAGTGAAGAATCCCCACACACCCAAGGCCTTCATGGTCTCAAAAACAAGACCATTAACCAGCTCACTAAAGAAACACAAGAAGAAGCTTCACGCCGCTAATGAATCTAAAGGCTGTTGCTGTAATGCCGTGCCGTGAACCTCCCTGACCGGTGCGCTGAGGCATGTTTCATTAAAACCATAGACACCTGGTAGCTCTTCTTGAGCCTTGATCTGCTTTGACCAGAACCGGCTTACCCTCGACCCATTTTAAGATTCATGTGGAATGCTGAACGCCAGTGTGTCACTGAACCCTCAAGTAAAGGCGATTGTTAATGCTAACATCTTAGACTGAGTTGAGGGGCGTTTTGAAAAATTCTAGTATTTAGTTACTTTTAACTGTGCATAAATAGTTTAAAATTTTTTAATAGAATAAAATAGTTTTTATTTAGTGTCAGTATAGTTTTACGTTTCATCTCTTCTAACGTACTGTTTCAGTTGCGTGTCTCTAAACACTGTGGTGTGTTAGTCCTCAATGAATCAATGTTTTTAGTTTTTGAATGAATCTGATTCAGTGATTCATTAATTAAGACAGCCATTTGTCTTCTTCCCGAATGAAGCAGCATTTCTGAACAAATTGATTCAGTTGATTGAATAACTGATTCACTCAAAAGACATTCACATTAATGACAATGTAGTCTGTCATCGATTTTATATTTACTTAAGGTGACATAAAAAAAGCTAACTGTGATTGGTTGTTTTACATGTACTTCATGGACTCCTCCTAAATAAGTGGTTCTTTTTTTTTTTTTGACAGAATGCACCAATAATCAGGTTTGAGAGAATAACTCAAGCAGACCATACAGAATTATTTGAAATTATAAAACTGAAATACATTTCTCTAATTATATGTAGTTTTTGTTTAAAGTTTAGTGGACAATTAATTCATTAATTTATTTATTTATTATTATTTTATTTTATTTTTTTATGGCAGTTCCTGATTTTCACTTTTCGAAGAAAAAAAAAGCAATTTTTTTACTCTTTTTGTGTTTTTGTTTTGCCATAATTTTATTCAGTTTTTATTCAAAATTTTTTTTTAATTAAATAAAGCAATTCTTACACATCTTAAGCTTATTTTACTGTTAGATTTTCAAAAGTTATGACACCAAACACCTACAACATTAGGACAAGAATGCCAACAACAACCAATGGTACAGCGACCTGCTGTCTTCCAGCAAAGGATATTTTTACCATCCCCAACAGGCAGAGGCATGATTATTCATGCTAATTAACTTCAAGTTCAGCATGCACCTTGTTGTTATTCAGTGGATATGACTGCCATTATAAACACACCACCTAATGACTTTTACATACACCCTTTCCTCTGAATTAACACTCTGATCACAGAGAAACACAATCGAAAAACACGGAAGCCCTGCTCTGAACAGTAAGCCTCTCCAATCAAAAGAGGCTTTCTTTCCTCCAACTATTTTATTTATTTTTGTATTAAACTGGTCATTGGAGTTTAAATGAGCCTCTCTGGCACTGCAGAAAAGAGTGACTCATTACAAGCCTGCACAGCAAGCGTTAAGCCTCGCCAAGCGAGCGCTTGCCCCCGGCTCTAATGACGAGGGAGCGGTTTGGAATTTGCATGCATTGAATATGTGTAATAAATGGTAATATATTTAAATCAAGCTGTATGACAGCTCTAATTACAAAAAATAGCATGCACATGATATCAACTAAACCCTATTAAAGGCAAGGTGAGCCCATGCAATTCTTACATATGCACATGAAAAGAATATTTATGCCAGCATGCCTCGCTATTCCCATTTTAAAATGCATCCATACAGGTGATGCCAATATGTCAATGTGTATTATGTGAATTTTATATGAATTTGTGATAGATCCAATTCCATTTGAAGCTGTTGTCAAATATGAAAATGATGACAAGAATTCTCAACGATGTGCTTTACATGAGAAAAGAATTTGTAAAAATTTAAATAGAGACCCCAAATATGCTTCTAGGCCTACATCTACATAATCTGACTCTGTGTAAAGTGTCATGTGTTTGAATTTGTCATGTTTTAGAGAAATAAATACCTGTAGTGTCAGCATTTTCCTCTTCATCTTTCGAATCTCCCAGATAATTATCAAACTACCAAATAATAATAAATAATAATTTATGCATTTAGCAGATGCTTTTATCCAAAGCGACTTACAGTGCATTCAGGCTATACATTTTTTACCAGTATGTGTGTTATAAAAAAGACAAAAGGACAATGAAATATTAATTTGCATGAACAGTTATTTAGAATTACAATGAATTAGTATTAGCAACTTTGTGCTCCTCTGAAGCATTGTTCTTCACACAAAAACTTCATTCACAACTGATTTATACAAAAGAGTTTGATGTTAGCATTTTGCTAAGCTAACAGCACTCTAATAACTCTGTAGCATACAAATATTAGGTAACATAGTCCATTTTTTTACATTTAACATTTGATGCTGAGCGATAACAACCGTTTATATTAGCATGTTTCTAGTTTAGCATACTCTAGTGATCTTAAAAATGCACAGATAAATATCACGTAAAACAGTTTTCATTAGATTGAAATCCTGACTCAAGTGATTCCAACAGTTTAATGTTAACTTAGCACACTCTAGTTAGCTTACAAATGCAAAGCACAGAAAAATATAGCAAATAGTCCTTTTTTATTAGGTTGAAATCTCGATTCAATTTATTCCAAAAGAGTTTTGAACGAAGGTCTTACGGCTTTCGAACAACACGTGGGTGAGTAATTAATGACAGAATTTTCATTTTTGGGTGAACTAACCCTTTACAGCTATGACAATTGAGTGCATGAAGTGTCCAACATTCCAGACTTCATTTTTTTCGGTTATTTAAGTGCATCATCCGGTATTTAAAGTGCACTTTTTCTTTTTGGAATTTTCAGTGTGAACACACTACTCGCACTATTTATACTACAAAATATCATAGAATAGTGCATAAGTACGCAATTTGGGACACACCAAATGTTAATGTTAGCTTATCCTGACTCAAGTGATTCCAACAGTTTAATGTTAACTTAGCACACTCTAGTTAGCTTACAAATGCAAAGCACAGAAAAATATAGCAAATAGTCCTTTTTTATTAGGTTGAAATCTCGATTCAATTTATTCCAAAAGAGTTTAATAGCTGCGTCCCAAATGACGCACTATACACTATGCACTTATACACTATGTACTTATGCACTGTATTCAACCATGTAGAGTATGAATTATATACGGGTTTTTTTTTCAACAAGGGTGTGGCTAGGCTTGGCAACTTCAGAAAAGAAAAATAACACCGTGTCTACACCGGATACGACAGTTGTCACGCCGCGCTGCAACAGCTAAAGTCTGTCTACATTGGACGCGACAAAGCGACCGTTGCAAATCATTTGAATTTTGTGATAGTACGTTATAGATAGAATGAGGCAGCAGTTTACTGTCGGGGATTTGTCGTTTTGCGCCGTGCCGCATACAGTGTAGACAGCATCACTGATTATAATGGGTTCTATTGTATTTTGTCCCATCGCGCTGCACCTCTCGCGTCCGGTGTGGACATGGTGTAAGGGACAATTGTGTTTTTTATAGCAATAGTCCAAAGTTAAGTAAATGTAAAATGTTTTAGGTCTGTGTACGTTTTGATAGTTTGTTTTTCAATTTGAAATTAAATAAGCAGAAATGGCAAAACAGCGCCTTTATTTTGGAAAACAAATTGTGAAGTCGTTTATCCGTTTTCTACCCGTGAAATTTTTTTTTTTCGATTTTTAGAACAAACGAAAAAACAAGATTTAGGCTCGATTTTTCTTTGTTTTTGTTTTTTGTTTGTTTCTTTGTTTCTTTTTTTTGTTCAAGGGTAGAAAATGGATAAACTACTTCAAAATTTGTTTTCCACATGTGGATGGTCATGGGACGCCCCTTTCCACCGATTGGTCAACCAAATCTGAACCTGTGACGTCATCAGTTGTTCCTCTGTTCTGTTCAACAAAATAATCTAAAACTGTACAGGGCAGGTTCTAGATTGAGTTTTCTTCTCTGCATCAAAACGTGTTTCACAGAAATATTTATTTCAGAAATATTAATCTGCACCCAGCCTGTTTTATTTAGCGGTGTGGAGTTAAATCTATGTGAGCTTATAAACACAAATATTAAGTAACATTGTCTTTGTTTGGTTCAGAATGAAATAAAAGCATGTTCATAGGCATCTTAGATACATTTTTAGGCATCTCAGATGAGCCATTTACCTTCACAGGTCTGTCTGGAGCAGAGCTTGATGGGCCGCTCAGTCTTCCTCCAACACAACCGCCATCCAACATCACCTATACAAACAGACAAACACAAACACTCATAAACTCACCATCTCATTTCATTTAATGATGCACTGAAATGACAGCAGCCATGTGAATCGGTCTGATTAACATCATTATAATCAATACAGCTGTTTTCTCGCCTGGTAGCAGGGAGCTACATAATGCAGAGGCTTTTTTTAGCATTGACTGGCTTGGGATGTTAGCTGATGTGCTTTGCGTTATTGACAGTAACCGGTGCTGTGGCTCGCCAGAGCCCCACTGAGATCAATACACAAGCCAGGCGAGAGTCTTAAGCACCGTTCACACAGACACACACACAGACCGACACACATCGCAATGAAGCCGTCCAATATGCTGAGAGGAGAATTTCAAAAGTCTTAAAGAAATACATCAAAAAGACAGAAAATAAAGAAAAATGGGGAATATTTTTAGTATTTTGGGTGGTGCTTGCTCATACTAAAGACACCACTACGATGCTAAGTTGGTTGCTAAGGGGTTCCAAGTCATTTTCAGTGTGTTGCAACTGTATGCATTCTGAAGAAAATGGTGCTTTCATATAAAAAAAAGTCACAAGCACAAAGCTAGGCTGTTGTGGGAGGCTGCCAGAGTGTTGCTTTAAGGTTTCTAAGAAGTTCTGAGTGAAATTTAACACGTTTATATGCGGTTGCAAGCAATGTTGGGGGTAACAAGCATTACAAGTTACATAATCAGATTACTTTTTTCTAGTAACTAGTAAAGTAGTGCATTACTTTTTAATTTACAAGAAAATATCTGAGTTACTTTTTCTAAGTAACACCAATAACTTTGTTTTTACCTATTGACAGCTCTCCTGTCCCCATGTTGAGAGAAATCAGGAGTAAGTGCAGAGGTGTGTGCTGTATGAACATGATGGTTAACTGTTGTTCTAGACTAAATGTGAACATACATTTACTCATCTCACTTGTATAAAAGATTCAGAATTCCTCAAAATGAATAAAAACATTCAAATGCAAACTCAGAATATGATGCAAACTGCAATAATTAAATACGTTAAATAACTCAAATATCCTTTATGTATTTAATCCCATTTTATTAACCAATGTCTTTGCTGCTGACCTTCAATTATCCAATTCAACCATACTAATAAGCAATAATTTTTTTTTTTTTTTTTGCACAAGCAAGTAAGCCCATCCCAGATGAGAAAAAGTAACGTAAAAGCAACATAATGCATTACTTTCTATAAATGTAAGTAACACAATTAGTTAGTTTTTATGCAGTTAGTAACGCAGTTAGTTTTTAGGGAGTAACACAATATATTGCAATGTGGTTATAATAATATTGTTATGTGGTTGCTTAGTAGTTGCATTCAGAAGAAAATATGAGTGCACTCACCATAACACAAATCGTAGAAAAGAGTGGCACTTAACCATACAAAAATCATCAAATCATCATTATATGGTTACTAAGAGGTTTTTAGTGAATTTTAACATTTCTGTGTGGCTACAGTTAATATGTGGTTGCTAGTTCATTGCTAGGTAGTTGCATTCTGAAGAAAATGTGAGTGGTGCTTACCAGTACAAAAGCTGCCACCATGATGCTAGGGTGCAAAGGTTTATATAGGTTTATATATATCTGGATTTCAGAGTTTATATATGGTTGCTAACAAATTCTGAGTGAATTTTAGCCCATTTCTATGTGGTTGCTAGGACATTCTTCAGTAGTTACCTACTGGACCAAATCTCCATAATATCCTGGTCCCTTCATATATCTTGAGTTTATGTAAGTCTATGAGATTTTTTTTATATTTTCACAAATGGTGCCCTGCCCTAATCCTGAGTGTAAGCAATAGTGATGTTAGCCTTAGGAAACAGCACTAAAAAGGCAAGACGAAAAAGACAGACAGAAAAAAGAAACAATTACACATAAGAAGGAGCTGTGTGTGTGTGTGTGCGTGTGATAAACAGAGCAATGGCTAATGCAGACGACTTTAACTTTGATTGAAGGCGAGTGAAGGAGAGGTCTGCCTGAATCTCTCCCAGTAAAGACTGTTGGTTCGAGCTGTTCAGATCTATAAGGTGCTGACCTCTTCCTGATCAGCAGTCGGTGAGCAACGATTTGTCTGTCCCATCCTTCTGTATACGCTCTCCTCCATCTCTGTCACTTCATCCTCTCTTTGTCGCTCTCGGCTGCTGTCCATCTCTCTCTGGAATGGGTCTCCATGTCCTCTAGGAGCAGTCAATTGTGGATCCCTCACATCACCCTCTGCAATGGGATACGACAGTAAAGACCACATGTGAAGGATTCACGGATGTATCCGAGCAAAGAAGATGTATGTGGCATTCAGTACGCTCACCTGGGGTCAGGTACGTAAAGGTGGACTGCTCCAGAGCTTCAGTTATGGCTTGGTCATGGTCGTCCACAACTGAACCATCAGCTAAACCTGGCATCCTGTCAAACCTATTCACGTTCAGAAAAAAAGAGATACAGAAAAAAACAGAGTGAGAGATGTGCCTGGCACAATGAACATTACACTATAAAGCCCAAAGTATACTTCGGTTTTTACGTGTATGCGAGGGTCCACGTACAGTGCGCGACACAAATTTCGTCACCAGAATAATATGAGCATACTGTACACACACCACCCAATTTTTGTAACCTCGCCTACTTTGTATGTGCAGGTCGCATATGCGCACTGAATTTGTTTTGTACTAATCAGTTGTTCCACAAGGTGGCAACACTGGCTCCGGCCATTCTTTCATAGTACAAAATGAAACAAAAAAGACTGAATAACAACAACAAAATAGTATGCTTTGAAAGGCTATGTATTTGACTGTATGTGTTAGCTAGCGTACCCGTACAAAAACGAAGTATACTTTGGGCTTTACCGCCTTCACAAAGGAAATTTTGATTAAAAGAGATGTTTGCGTACACCATGCAAATCTTGAAGATAACCAGAGATGAAGTACTGGTATAAAAAACCTAAAAAAAAAAAATGATGAAGGGCTACTGCTAGGCTGCACTTTTTTACAGGTCACTTATCACCGGCGATATGCATTATAGCTGCATTAGCCCTGATTGGAATGAAATTATCATTTAGAAGTTCAGCTTAATTACAATCAGTGACGGCTGGGAAGGGGGGCGGGCAGTGATTGCCCGTGACATTAAAATGTATTGAAGAATGGCGTGATGATCGTCAGAAACTCTGAGCTGTCGCTGTGTCATTCATCATGAACACGCCCTAGGGAGAGCGGTCTTCAGGTGGCACAACATTAGCGGGGACAGAAACAGGTGCTACACTAGAGTTTAATTACTCTCCTCTATCAATAATACAGCACAAATCCTTGCGTGGCTTCAGGCCTCAGCTGTACTGCTGGCCCACCTCTTCCTTCTCTCTTAATACTACCATACTACTATTTCTGCTGTATTCAGTATATAGACTGGGTACAGTATGCACATTTTCTACTGTTAATAGAATGTCTAAAGTGGACTATCGAAATAAAGTGTTACCGTACGAAACACCCAGATTTGCCCTAAAGTGCAGTATATTATGCTTGACTTGACCTTTCATTTCTAGTGTGACAAATGAACTGAAAATAATATCAGCTTAATTTTATATGAAATTTTCTATACTTATAATGTTAACTGCCAAAGGTAAAAATGTGCATCACTGCATGCATACTGTTTCACATACTATTTTTAAAGTATAATAGAGTAGATACAAGTGTTGTTATTGTTAACTAAAACTAATTACAAAACAGATAACAAATCGTATATCAAATAAAGTTTAAATAAAATTGTAAAAAATATTAGATGAAAAACTGAAACTTAAACTAAAGTACATGAAGTACTAAATCTAAAATAAATATAAATTGAAGCTAGATAGAAAAAAATTACAAAAGCACATCAAGTTACTAAAACTTAAAAAAAATGAAAAGGCTAACTCAAAAAACATTAATAAATACTGCAATGGCATATAATACAAAAAAAAGGAATTTTCTGCACACTATGCAGTACTCTAGTATTCTATTCCAGACATATCTCTACAACACTAGTGGTGCAACTAGTGATGTCTGTCTGATATGTGAATGAATAATTCTTTTGAATATGAACAAAAAGAATCGCTTCACAAAGTCCTGGCAGACTGCAAAAACTATTGTATTCAGGAATAAATTGTATTCTGGAATAAAATTGTTAGTTGGATGAGACACTGAAATCACATTTTTTTATTTTATTTTTTTTATTCAAAATGCTGCACGGGGACTTCTGGGAAGACTTTTGAGGGATGACTCAAATCTGTTAATGGTCAGAACAAGAGTATACTTTTTTTTCTAGGGTCCACAGTTGCTATACTAGGATAGATTATTTTTTTTCTCCGAAAAGTATGTTGGAGCATATAATGTCTTGCCATATAGGGAATATATCTATATCTGACCATGCAGCAGTTTTTGCCGAATACTCCTTTGCAACTTTTACTCCTATTTGTGATAACTACGACTTCCTGCCAGGGACTGTAGACCCAAATTTTCGAGTTTGGGCACATAAAGGTCTCACCACTCTGCATGATTTATTTGATGGGGACGTTTTAATGTCATTTGACCAATTAGTCATCAAGTATAATATTCCACGACAGGATTTTTTTTGTTATTTACAATTAAGGGACTTTGTGAAAAAGGACACTACTTTGCTCACAAACCAGGACATTTCGGCTGTGGAGAGACAGCTTTTTTCACAAATTAACAGTTCTACAAGTTCTTTTTATAAGGTCCTCAAGGATTGTGGCTCTTCAAATACGGACTCCCTGAAAAGGACATGGGAAAGGACACTTGATATACAAATCACAGACGATCAATGGGAGGAAGCATGGAAGAATGCAGGGACCCTAAGCATATGTAATAAAGTAAAAGCAATGCAGTTGAAAATTTTGCACAGAGCACATATCTCTCCTTCACGGAGGCACAAGTTCAAGGATGACTGCTCGCCAATGTGCCTGAAATGTAAAACAGAGGAAGGAGATCTTATTCACTGTTTCTGGTTTTGTAGGGAGATTCAGAAGTTTTGGGCTATGGTTGAAAAAGAACTTAATGTTATTTTATCTATTAATATTGGCTGTGGTCCAAAACATATGTTGCTTGGAATATATGATGACATTATTGTAGACAAACATAAAAAGACACTTCCTAACTTCCTAAAGTTCCTAACATTCTGTGCAAGAAAATGTATTCTTTTGAACTGGTTAATGGATAAAGCCCCTTCTAGGGCACTATGGCACAGGGTTATACTGGAATACGTATCACTAGATTACTTAACCTGTGCTTCTTATAGTAAGGATGCCATATTTCATAGAAGGTGAGACCCATTTTTTATATATATGAGCTTAGATATATCCTCTATTCTCATTAGAGGGTTTGTTTAATGAGGTTTAAATATGTGAGACATATTGGAGTACAAATATGTAAGGCATATTGTTGGTACGATTATGTCATTATTTCATTTCATTCTCAAATTGATTTAATGGAGTGGTGAGCCACAAATTATTTTTATTTATTTTTTGTCTTGTTCGATTTTAAGTTATGTTTGTAAATTAATAAATATATATAAAAAAAATATATAAAAAAAATCTGTTAATGGTTGGTGAACTTTATTAAGTCAGCATGAAAGGGCATTTGCAACTTGTTTAACTTTCATAGGTAATGTATATCACAGGCTATTCAATCAACAACAAAAAAAGGCATAAACTGAACGTGAATTTGCTAAAACAGTGCCCAAGTATAGTTATTTGGTTATAGACAGCATGGCCTGTGTGACATCGGCAGAAATTGACGGTTGTGTTATGTTTGCGTTCTGAACGAATTGATAAGTTAAAATGAATCAGACACTAGCCCATACACCATCCACCTTATTTTTCCCATAAAATCGTGCACAGTCATTTGTAAATTTGTCTGGCTTCCAGTGTCATCCGCTTCCTCTATTTTCAGCTGTAGTAGACATTGTACAAAACTACGTGATATTGCAAACTAGTGTCTCCTACCATATTATTTTAATGTATTGTCTTAATTATAAACACACTGGTTTGTTGCGCAAACAGTTTTACCATTTAGCTAGTGCACTTTGTTATTCTTCTCGTTATTTCCCTACAGCGGCTAATGAATCGAAAGTCCCGCACATTCAAAGAAAACAGCTTAGACCTAATTCCGCGTTGAAAAGTAAGGTTCATTACAATGCGAGCACTGAAGTTTTTGTTGTTGTTTGTTGCGTTTCAGTCTCCTTCTTCATTTCCTCCCATCTGTTTCATTGTGACAGACCTGGCGAACATCTGCATTAATTTGCCACTGCCGTATGCAGGACTCGACAGGTTTATTTTACAACGCCTGTAAGTGTGAACACCGGCATGTAAGTGCGCTTGAGCGGGAGAATAAAGCTCTCCAGTGCGCTTGGAGACACCAGAGGAATTCTTTATTTTGTGTTGCGCCTCAGGGGAGTCGCTGAGCCTCCTCTTCACGGCCCTGCTCTTCAGACACAGGTGCTCCGCTGTTTGTGTTTTTCACTGTTCTTCCAGGCACTCGTGGTTACGTGTCTTTGTTTTGCTCTCTCACACACACATCTCTCGGCCTCCAAAACAAACACACAACTGCAGGATGGCTCGAGCACTTGCGCACAGCCCCCCGAAACACAAAAACATTATGCTAATTAGGCAGGCACAGCTGTTCCCTTCTTCTCCCTTTCTCTTTCTTTCTTTCTTTCTTTCTTTCAACAACAGTCGCTTAATTTCTCCCGTTCCTTTAAAGAGCCGCCAAGCAGAAACAGTTAATGTAAATATAAGCCTGCGGGAAATAAGGAGTATTTTTACAAATCCGAGCTACCCATCCTGCCAAAATTTGATGTGTGACTCACGCATTCGGTATTCGGTGTAATGAGAGTGAATCATTCCGCTCCTCACCGAACCCAAAGCAACAGACCATTCAGATACACGGAGGAGACTATTTTAACAGCACATTACATAGAGAGGTGCTACACTATCACTGATGCATTATGAAGAGTGTGATTATGGTGTCAAATGCAGGTCATAAAAAAAACACCTTTTGGGATTGCACCGTCCCTTACGAAAAAGAAGTTTATTCAAGTGTGCTATTAGTATACTTCTTTTAAACTAAAAATAGGAAAGTATACTTTTAGTCTACTTTTTATGTACTTCTCAGAAATGGGCTTTATGTACTTCTCAGAAATATACTTAAAATTACATTTAAGTATACTTGACTTATACTTAGAAAAAGTCTAAATATATTTTAGCTATAATTGTGCTCCTAGAATCCGTGTTTTCATTGTTATACTGTAGGGGGCGCTAGTACACATCTTCTGTACAGAATTTCCAAAAAACACAAGTGAAGAAACCGAAACAACAGATGCTTCCACATGTATTCTAACAAGATCATCAGATATAAACCAGTATCAAAACTATGTAACATTATGGAATAAAATGTCGACCAATGAAGATGTAATAATGACTGTCAAGCTTTGGGGTGTTGATCGACGTTATCTACGTTTTGATTATCATTCTGAATCCAATTCATAGTCTTTTTTCAGCTTTTTGTTCAAAATGTTGTTTATTTCTTTATTTTTTATTTATGAAACATTCTTGTGAAACATTCATGTACTTTAACTCACTTATTTTCAGTTGTTCGCAAAAGTTTCAGTTTCAGTTTTTCATCTAATATTTTTTTACATTTTATTTCAACTTTATTTGATATACGATTTGTTATCTGTTTTGTAATTATCCACATTCAAGTGTTTGAAAAAAGAATGCATGAAGCTAGAATAAAATGTTTTTGTTTACAAGCAGATACCCTGTTCTTTTGATGTTTTGTATGTTCAGATATTTATGTAACAAAATATATACAAATTAATACCTAAATAGGGACATAGTAGTATACTTAAAGTATGATGTAAAGTTCACTTAAAGAAAACTTACGAGTATACTTGCAGTATAAAACTACTAAACTAGTAGTTTACTGAGACTATACTTCAAAGTGTACTAAAAATGCTACTACAAGTATTTAATTAGTAAACTATCAGTATACCTATAAGTTCACTTTTAGTATAGTTGCAGTACAAGCTAAAAATATTGTTGTAAACTAGTTGTGTACTTAAAGTTTACTACTGTTATACTTAAAAGTATACTTTTATATATTAGAAAGTGGGCCAATTTAGTCCCAAGGAATATTGAAACAGTACACTTACAAGTATACTACTAGTACACTGATATTTGTATACTTACTGCATAAAGTATACTTAAAAATATACTTGAACTTTACTTAAGTATACTTACTAAAATAAACTTGAAGTATACTACTTTTTGGTAAGGGGTGGCCTAAAATCAGGCAGAAAATCTGTGCAACATGATGCATTTACAGACAATTAAAAGATATTTGATATGTAATTGAGTTATTTGAGTTATACATGACTTATAACTTAGCTATATTTGAGTTATAGTTAACATATTTGATGTTTAATTGAGTTATAAGGGAGCGTCAGTGGGCGGGGCAACGCAACTTGTCACAAAAATAGAAAATAAAATAATTTTTATAAGTCTTTTATTCTGATCTATAGGCTGCATTTACTTTATCAAAATACTGTTAAATCTGTCAAATCTACTGTAATATTGTAACATTATTACAATAAAAAAAAATTATATTTATTTAAAATGTAATTTATTTCTTATTTTTCAGAGCCCACATGATCCTTTAAAAATCATTCTAATATGCTGATTTGGTGCTCAGGAAACATTTCTTATCATTATTATCGGTGTTGATGCACCTTAATATTTTTGTGGAAACCATGATACTTTTTTTTCAGAATCCTTTGATTAATAAAAAGTTTGAACCAGGGGCATTTTTTACATTCGTAAGGGCAATTTTTATAATCACCTTATTAATTCTATCTGTGTTGTCTTTAATGTCTTAAAAGTACCCAGGTGCTTTAATCAATCAAACTCCCATTATAATCACATCGTATCTGAACTGTGTTGTTTATGATGAGGGAATTCGCAAGCGCACGAACTCAACAAGCGTTTTCAGAGCTGACTAATCTACGCGCCTCTAATTGGCCAATGCATTCCTAAATTCAACAGAAAGGTGTGTGATTGGTTATTAGGCTAAACGCTCCAAAAAAAAATACAGTGTGTAAAAAGCAATCTGATGCAGTGTAAGCGAATCTATAATTCCAGGAACTCACACTTTTAATTCATTTTCACATTTGATTTTATTTGCGACAGCCGTAATACATTGTTTAATTATGCAGGGGCAATTTTTGCCCCTTTGTCTTGAATTTGTGCGGCAGTTTTGATTACTTCGGTGGTATTTTTGCCACAAGCCCCCGTTAATTTCCAACACTGGTTTGAACAAACAACATTTATTTGAAATAGAAAGCTTTTGTAATATTATAAATGCATTTCCTGTCACTTTTAATCAATTCAATGCATACTTGAACAATAAAGGCTTTCATTAGGCTATATTATTATTATTATTATTATTATAACACATTCCAATCAAACTACATTACATAGAGTGTAAGTGGTGTTAATTTGAGAAGAAAGACCAACATTTTTTGCACGAATTATCTAAATCTATGAGATTTTCTGGATTAATCTGTATCAACAGCTGTAAAACACCAATATAAAGATCATATTAATACACAGACCAATGATGCACCGAGTTTGTGCTTGTTTTCATTCAAACTTGTGTGAGTTGTGCTCAGACACCTGTTGTTAGCAGCAGTTACAAGCAGTTAACCTCAAGATGAGCCAGTCAACCTTCACAAACACTGAGCCTCTGCCATTGTCACTAAATCATTTGCTTTAATAACTCAAATAAAAGTTAGCAGCACCAAACAGCTCTCAGTTTTCGGAGTGCATTGACCAGAAGGTAAGAAATATACATGTTATTAGGATCAATATTATTCTAAGACTATATATGAAATATTTAGAAATGTATGTGATATTTAGTGCCTTATAGAGCAAAATGAAAATAAACACCTAGGTAATTACCATTTTTATAATAATTATTATAAATATATAGTTATTTAAAAGCTTCTTATCTTTATTTTTGTAGTGTAGCACTAGTGTTGTAAGATTTATCTTGCGAATTCGACTATATAAAGACATTCAAACGAATCTAATAAATGTAAAAATTAGAAACGCTGATAACTGTTTGAAGAAAATAAGAGAATAATAGCGTTCAGAGCTCATAAAAACATCTCAGAGGTACCGTTTTAATGTAGAATGAGAAACGCCCGTTTCGCACTGGATGCTGGGTAATGTAGTCGTTTTATTGCGAGCTTAACGCGATTCTCTATGAGAAACAGGAATGAGGAAAACTACAACCTGTTCCTATGGGAAAGTTTCTGTGTTGTCAGGGAAACAGGGAAAGGGATATTTGGTTCCGCGTTTTTAAATTATTTTTCTATTTATTTTTAGTTTGATTTAAAAAAATATCTTTCCATACTACTCTTAATATTATGCTAGTATGCTAGTCCTAATCCATTCTCGAGCTATGCAATTTATATGAAATTTCTTATGTAATATTTTTAGTATTAATAATACAAAATGTTTAGATTCTACAGCTATTAAAATTAATAAAAATTAATGTTTGTTTTTTTATTTATATTTTACACAGTTCTCTGCAAAAAGATGTCCTTACAGCCTCTGACTGCTGTGAACTGTGCTAGCCTTGTGCAACCAGGCTTCTCCTTATTAGAGCTGGAGGGTGATGTTTACCTCTTTGGTCAAAAGGGCTGGCCGAAACGCTCATGTCCAACTGGGATATTTGGTGTACGCATAAAAAAAGAAGAACTTAAGCTGCGTGCCATTTCATTTTCAAGCAACTCAAGTTATCTCCCTCCCCTCCGATGTCCTGCAATAGCTCATTTTGAGCCTCATGATGGCAGTCCTGAATGTTACCTCATTCATGGTGGCCGAACACCCAACAATGAGCTGTCTTCGAGTCTCTACATGTTGAGTGTAGACAGCAGAGGATGTAATCGCAAAGTCACATTGCGTTGTCAAGAAAAAGAGCTGGTTGGTGATGTCCCAAGCGCTCGATACGGCCACACCCTCAGTGTGATCCATGGCCGAGGGAAGAGCGCCTGCATTTTGTTTGGCGGCAGGTCCTACATGCCCCCCACCGAAAGGACCACGGAGAACTGGAACAGCGTGGTGGACTGTCCACCACAAATCTTTCTTATTGACCTAGAGTTTGGTTGCTGTACGGCCCACACCCTCCCTGAGCTCACGGACGGCCAGTCATTTCATGTAGCTCTTGCAAGAGAGGACTGTGTCTACTTCCTGGGCGGTCACATCCTCAGCTCTGATTGCAGACCACCTCGTTTGATCCGTCTACGTGTGGAGCTTCTCCTAGGAAGCCCTGTCCTCACCTGTACTGTGCTTCATGAAGGTCTCGCCATTACCAGCGCCATAGTTGCTCCCGTTGGCTATCATGAGTACATAGTTTTCGGCGGCTACCAATCTGAGACTCAAAAGCACATGGAGTGCACATACATTGGCCTAGATGATGTCGGAGTCCACATGGAGCCTCGCGAACCTCCGCAGTGGACCAGCGAGATAACCCACAGCCGTACTTGGTTTGGTGGCAGCCTATGCAAAGGAAGTGCCTTGATTGCAATCCCCTCAGAAGGAAACCCAGCCCCACCAGATGCTTACCATTTCTACCGGGTGAGCTTCCAGAAGGAACAAGATGGAGAAGCATCAACTCAGGGATGCAGCCAGGAGTCCACTGATTTTGAGGACTCTGCACCTTTGGAAGACTCTGAGGAGCTCTACTTTGGCCGAGAACCTCATGAGCTGGAGTATAGCAGCGATGGAGAGGGTGACACCTACAATGAGGAGGACGAGGAGAATGAATCTCAGACAGGCTATTGGATCAAGTGCTGCCTTACCTGCCAGGTGGACCCCAACACCTGGGAGCCCTACTACTCAACTGAGCTCACCAGACCTGCCATGATCTTCTGCTCCAGAGGTGAAGGTGGACATTGGGTTCATGCCCAGTGCATGGAGCTCCCCGAAAGCCTTTTGCTTTGCCTCTCTCAAGACAACAGCAAGTACTTCTGCTTGGATCACGGAGGCCTGCCCAAGCAGGAGATGACTCCACCACGTCAGATGTTGCCAGTAAAGAGAGTCCCAATGAAGATGACCTATCGCAAGGCTCCAGTTTCGATGAAAATTACCCCAGCTAAGAAGAGCTTTCTGCGAAGACTTTTTGACTGAATTGTTGTTGTTTTGTTGGTTTTATATCAATAGCAATGTTTCAATTGTGTTAATTGTATAACAATGTGTTTTAATTGTGTTTTATAACAGAACATTTAAGAAGTGTGTTTTTCATAGAAACAACTGAAATGTATTGTCAATTGAATGACTATGCTTAGTGCAATTTTTAGAAACTAATATAATTTCTTTACAAGTCTTGTTTGTTATTGCTAAGCTGATGATTTATTGCTTCTTTAAAATGTGGGGGGAAAGCTTGTAGAGTGTGTTTTTCTGCTTAAATAAAGAGAAATCCTTTAAATGGATTATATTTTATGTCTGTTTTTATACTATACACACACACACATACATACATTCATATACCTAAACATTCATGCATATGTCAGATGTCTTAACTACTTTGTTTGTCTTCAACTACGTACAATACAATAGGACAAAAAAGTTCTCAATTGCATTGGATTTTAGGATTTTTTTTATTTTTTTTTGTTATTTTACCAAAAGGAAAGTAAAAATGTAATTTCTTACAAAACAATTATATTCAATCTGTTAAAGAAGACAACGTATGAATTCATGAATTACAACAATCACTGTAATGCTCTCGCACAATGAAAGAAAAAAATAACGATGGGCCAAAAACATTACCAGTGCCTTTGTGGTCTACAAAACAATTCTTTTTTACATTTATGAACTGTGCAATGCAGTGTTTTATTTCAAACAAAAAAGAACATAAAGCAATTTAAATAGACACTTTAAATTGTCACTTGAGATTATATAGTAATATAGTAAATATAGTATATAGAGATTATATTATATACTATTCAGCATTTGAAATTGTCACATAATGTTTCAAAGAAAGCAAAAAAATCAATAAATTCAAGACAAAGAAACCAGTAAAATCAATTCACAAAGAAATCAATCAACTGAAAAATAAAATAAAATGCATTTATAAAGTGGATTACTGAAATCCTCTCAGTTTAAGAGAGCACAATAAGCACAATTATTTAAATCTAGCACTCTTAAACAAAAGAGAAACATGATTAACAAATTGAGGTACAAGTTTGAGTGAATAGAGCACACATCTCTAAACTGTAACACATACCAATAAAGAAATTCTGACAATAGTCAATAGGTACTATGGTGTAAAAGACATGGTTCAATATTTGAAAATGGGTTTGTGTGAGTGGCATGGTGCAAATGTCCTGTGGGACCTGTAGGATTGAAGACTGAGGTAGATTATGGGGTAGGGTCTATGTAAATGTGCAAATGCTGTAGCATAGTGTCTATGGGTGTTCATAGTTATTTGTGGACCAGTTGAGCACCATCAAAATACTGCATTGCTAAAAATAACCCCTTTTTTTCTAGACCTGCAAAGGAGACAATTGTATTTCCTAATTTCATTTTGTCTTCATCCTGTGTGATATATTAATATAACCATCGTAAATGTGGGGCTCCTTTAACACAATTTCAGTGACTTACAACTCCCTCATACGTTTTCATAAATAACCATTCTGTATGAATTTGTGAAGGTGTCACAACCTGACAATACAATAAAATCCCTCATAATTCACAAGCCGCAAGAGATAAAACTCAGACAATTTGCCTGTAAAAGCTGGGGAGAAAAAAGCCCTGCCCATACAATTTTATCTCTGCCATAAAACAATTTAGCTCACGTTTATGCACTGGCTTCAAAAAAATAATGACGTGGATAACAAAGCCATTACACATGATATTACATTTCATCTCAAGAAATAAAATCAATTACTTAACAATATTTTCATTAGCCAGAAAAAGGGTTCATTAAAGAAAGTCAATTAAAGAAAAGCTCAAAAATCTGGGACTTCAAGAGCCACATCAACTTCATCCGGAGTCTCTTCTGGGTTGAATGTGGCTTGCATTGCTTTTGCTGAATTCTTGTGAGCCTCCATAAACTTCTGAAGATACTTGGAGGTGTACAGCCAGTGGTGTTTCAGTATATCTTCAAGTTCAAACATTTTGGACTGCCTTGCATTCATCTTCCGAAAACGTCTGAACAGCTTGTTCCCAGACTCATTGCCTTCACTGGCCCATGCTCCAATAGACCCGTCTCTCTCAACAATCTCAGGAACATGGGCCAGAGTCTTGTGGAGGTAGTTGGTGATTTTTCCATCATAGCGGTACTTAAACGTGGTGGAAAGGAGATCAGCAAATTGCTGAGAGTTGTAGCTGTACTGACAGAGTTGGTCAGGGCAGTCTCGGGAGGGACAGTTCGAACGCCACACAGGCTTCATCTGGAGGTAGAGGTCTATCAATTTCTGTAGTGCCTCACGCCGTTCCTCGGAAGGAACCAGCTCACAGACCACCTCCACAGCTTCACGTGTCATCAGCCGACGAGCATAGTTTCCATTCATCCTCATCACAGGCTTGAGTTTCAGATTGTTTCTTAGATGTTTGTCCAGGGTTGACCGCCAACGACGGCGTTCCTCTCGACTCGGATTGCTCTTCTGGTAGACTTCACCAATCTCATCCTGAAAGATCTTGTAGAATTCAGTAGCATTGCCAATGTCACAGTGCAGAGCATCTAGAGTAGGCTGGGTCTCCATGAAAGGCTTGGCGGAAACACCTTTGACCCGGTCACGCAGTTCATCAGCAGACTCTGAGAAAGGATTTGTCCTCCAGATCTCGTAGCGCTCAAGATTTTCATCGTGGCTACGTGTGATGGAATGTAGCACCATGTTCTGAGATGCTTCAGCTCGGGTTGAGTCGCAGAGTGTGCATACATAAGTGGAGCCTGATGCTTCTAAGCCTTCCATTTCACGAACCATCTTCTCATCATAACCTGTGCCCCGAAAGAAGAACCTAAAGGATCGTAGAAGACCACCAACAGATAAAATAAGCCGACTTTCCATCATGGCTTTCCGCTCCGCTACCACAGGTCCCAAGATGGCCGTCAGGGTCTCGTGGTCAGACTCATCCACAAACATGAGGCACAGAGGTCTGCAGGAGAGCTCAGAGTTTGGCTTTTGTTCCTGAAAAATGGTGATGCCATCGTCCTCACCCTCAACTCGGATGGAGATGGACATGATTGTGAAGGAAAACCTCACTGCCTTCTCAGGAACCGCTGGACCAGATCCATGCTTCTCGCCGACATCTCCCATACCATCACATGATTCTTTCACCACAATGGTAAAACCAGAGGTGCACATGCTGTCGTCCAGCTCCCTCTCTCTCAGTCCTTCCATTATGTCCTCTTCCAAATCTTTTAATGCAGAAACCAGTGCCACATCATAACGGAATCTTCTGGAGATGGTGTCCGCAGGGACATCGTCAACAGAGGTTGTCCAACCAGAGAGGCCGTCAATGATGCCCACATCCCAGGAGCTGGAAACGTTTTTTAAAGCTGGCTGCCACTCAAATTGGTGGAACCCAGGGAGAAGCTCTTTCTCAGCATTACGTAGAGTGTGCAGTGGCTGGAATATCTGGCGGCCACTAGTGGCCTTTACAGTGCGGTACATCTTGTGGTACTGACTGCAGCTAAGGAAGGTGTTTACCCTTATAGCCAAACACACTGCAGGATGCAGCCCAAATCCCCTGCCTGAAAGAGAATAGAGAGGGAAAACAAAACTGTGTGAGATAGAATCAGAAGTTTGAATTCATAGAACTGTTTATCCAGAATAAACTCAAAATAAGTGAGAATGTGAGCCTGAATGTGTGATTGTGTGCCTATGTGTGTTTGTGGACTGATTTCAGAGCACCAGCAAATGAGTGCTAGCATATCTGGAATTCTGATTGTAATTGCAGCATGTAATGTGTCCTAATTGTTCTAGGTTAGCGAGATTATTAATGCTTAAGTTAGAAGAGAGGTGACTCAGCTGGGCTGGAAAGACTGATCTATTGGCTGATGATGAAAACAGGCACCAGCTGGGCCCTGTTCCCCTGGGGGCCGAAGACAGTATCTATGTCATTTGCAGATACATGGGCTACTGATGTTGTTTTCATCCTAACAGGCTCCTTACAAGAATTGTTATTGAGTATTGAGTCTCACATGTGCACGTACACACATTCAGTGGTGATTATTTTATTTAAATGGACAGTGAGGTACATAAGAAAAGAATTCATTCTTTCTTGTGTAGATAACCTTGTGGACATGTTCAATTCATTTTGTGCATCTATTTGCAGGTAGTAAATGTGAACATAATTGTGTAAAATTACATGTTAAAGCCGTTGTTCTATGAAAAATGAGTACAATTATCTGCAGTCAGGCATTGAAAATTAGACTAGTTCATTCTAGAAAACAAATAGTGATGCCATATATTAGATTGTAAAAATGTTACATATTCTTATTCTTGATGGCTCCCAAGCTTATGTGAGTAAGTCAATAATGCATTATGTGTTCATTCTAGTTGTATTTGTCTGACAACGACTGCTTTGACAGTCACATATTGTGGGTGATATGTTTCTTGGCAGTACCTTGCATCATAGCTTCCAGTTCATCTGCTTGTTTGTGTTCATTCCCAGCTCTCAACGCCAGAAGGAAGAGCGTCAAACAGACTGACTTCACATCCCCTCCTTCTTCCTTTTCAGCAAACACCTTCACCTGGTTCTTCAAATCTCTCAGCCTGTGTTTTTGAGCCCGACGGGTCAGTGACAACAGGTGCTGTCGAGGACGCCCACCTTTGTTGACCGGCAAGTAACCATCAATATTCTGCTCTGAAGATGTTTGCTCTTCCTGAGACTCTTTTTCATGGTAGTGGTTGAGGCAGTGTTCCCTAAAGGAGTCCAGTCGGACCCAGTCGTTGCATGCTTCATTGGGGCAAAGCAGAGGGAGGGAGTTTAGGGTGGCAAGGAAGAATTTGGCTGGCCTGGTCAGGTGGGATGGATTTAGATGTTGGTTACAGGTGGGACAGTTTTGGCCCAAAGCACGACTGTACCTTAGGATGCAGACCCGACAAAACAGGTGTCTACATGGTGACTGGACAGGGTCAGAAAGCAAGTGATCACACACTTGGCAAGTAACAGCACGTAAGAAGTCTGCTGGGACTTCAGGGGGGATGAGCTTAGTGCTCAGATGGTCCCTCTGGCATTGTGTGATATTCTTTACCCATTGTCCTCTCTGAACTGATAGTTTTAACCATTCTTTCCCACCTGATCCCGCAGTATTCTCTGTGGTTTGTCTCCACACTCTATTGGCCCCTGAGGATTCTGAGGAGTCCCTTTTGATTCTCTTTGGAATGCTGTGTGAACTTTTAAGTGGCTTGGCCCGCTTCCTTCCTATTCGTTGAAAAGAGCTCTTCTTAGGGAAGCAGAGGTTGCAGTGGGAGGTGTGGGGCTTCCAGTCTGGAATCTGGGTCCTAGTGAAAGAACAGAAACCTCCTCCCCTCATGGCAGCAGTCCAGCATCTGTGACAAAACAAAGATGGATGCACCGTCTCCATGTCAGTTGTCACGTCCACCTTGAAGACCTTCAAGATCACCTCTGGCCAGGTCAGCAACTTACAGCCCATTCTACGCAAGGCACACCGGCTGGACTCTTCCAAGTCTCCCTGGACTTCATGCGACGGACCTTTAGCCTTTCGTATTGAAAGGCCACAAAGCCGACACAGGCATCTGCAAAAGACACAAGTAAATTAATCTTAAACTAAGATAAACAAAGACATGCTTCCAAATGTGCACATGTCAAGTCAACATTCAGAATTCATACAATTGACTCAATATTATTATTAGACTCACTTGAGAAGATTCATATGTGTATCAATTTCCTGCAGCTTAAGGTCCACTCTCCCTCGAGCACTTTCCATGTTTTCCTTACTCTTCCCTCCAAAACAGAGCTTCATAACACTGCCTGGAGAGCCTGCCATCTCCATTGCTACCTCAGGCTGGTTTTCCTTCTCCACTGGTGTTTCATTAGGCAGAGGGGCCTTCTCCATGGACCTGACCCGAAAGAGCTTAAACTTCCATTCTGAAAACTTAGGATGAGACAGTTCGTCAGGCATGGAGGCTCTGGGAGCATCTTCGGAACTCCACCTCCCTTTCTCCATAGCGTCAGCTTAGTCTCAGCTGCTTTCAAGAACGAGAAAAGAAAGTGAGAAGGAATAAGATTAATTCTTTATGAATCAAGAGTTTATGAGACTATGAGATTAGCTTGACTGCCAAGGAATATTCTGAGGTGTAACAGAAAAGGCGGGTTTCAGGCTTTCAAATCCACAAAAGAAGAGCAAAACAACGTTATTTCCAAGGATGTGACTCAATCAGACAGATTTACTTAGGTCTACAGGCTTAGTTTGTTAAAAGCGGCCCTGAAATCCCAGCCCAAACGGGAGAGCTTTTGCTCTGACCCAGAGTACAGCATTATACCGTAAGTGGCATTTAACACCTCTGTAAAATGCATGAGACAAGCGTTCAAAAATCGATCTGCTGCTGAAAACTTCATTTCTCTCCTCCCGAACATTCCCACTATGTCCTTTTTTCTATCCCTCATCTTTCGTTTAATTTTTTGCCCCTCATCTTTCTCAGGTACCAAGAGTTTGCTAAATGGACACCTCTAGGGCTGTCAATCAGTTATAATAGTAATTTACTGTGCTGAACCAGGAGTTTAAGTCCATGGAGGAGTGTGCTGGCATTTAATGGATTACTCGAGAGAAAGAGAGAGAGGCAGGTCTTATGATGCACAGCCATTGACGTCACTGAAGTCAAAGGGAAAGGGATGAAGGGAAATTGTAATGCCAGCCATTCCCTATGAATCAGATTCTATCCTGTGTTTCAACCATGCCACTCCCAGAGTGCCCTGATCGGCATAAACACACAAATAAAAACAAAGACTACCTCAGAAGTCACATCACTTGGACTAGTAGTAGCTGTCAAACCCTTGCAGACTCTCAAAACAACTGTGTCACGATGTGACGCTCTGCTCTCATCCTATCCATAAGAATGTAAAACGGTCCTCTTTCCTGATCAATAAATCAACAAACGCTTACCATAACACTCCCATGGCGAATACATGCTGGCATTTCTCTCTCTCTCTCTCTCTCTCTCTTTCTTTTTCTCCCTCTCAGCTTGTGTTTGCACCCTGGGTCTCTCCAGCTATCAGCTCTGAAGTGAACTATTAAGACACACATACACACAAACAGCTGAGTGCATTCAGTCTGTCAGTCAGCTGGATTGTCCTACCTTGTATTTGAGGTTCAGCTGGCGAATTCTCCCCTGGGGCCTTTCTGCATGGGGGCACAGGGGAGGCCTATTGCGTTTTTGAGTGTGGATGTCTTCCAGGCTCTCTATCTAAGAGTGCATGGCTGGATCTCAGTCGCTTGGTGCTCCTATAAAAGATTGTGTCTCTCTATAGGAAGAGAGTCCTATTTATACCTCTCTGTGGGGTCCTTAACCGCTACATTTTAGCACCTGAGAAACATGGGAGGTCTCGGGAAGGGGGTGGGGGGTGATGCTAACCACATTCACACACAAACACACACACACACACACACATTTACTAAGCTACCTAATGAGGACTTAAACTTCTATTGTTGCTAACACTTCATTTTGATGGTCCCATTTAGACATTCTGATGACTACAAGTAACTTTGCAACTACATGTCAACTACCTGTCCTTAGAGTATTAGTAGACTGTTTGCTTAATATCTGCTAACACTTTACTTTGATAGTCACCCAAACAGATTCCACTGACTATAAGTAACTTTGCAAGTACATGTAGACTAACCCTAACTGAACTGTCAGCTAATACTATACTAATACTCTAATAAGAGTTAGTTGACATGTAGGTGCAAAGTTATTTATAGTCATCGTTACTTATAGGGGACCATCAAAACAAAGTGTAACCCTATTGTTTTTACATGGTGCAAATTATAATTAGCATACAGACTAACTTTAACCATAAAAAACATAATTTTTTTCCCAAATTAAGACACCCTTAAAAGGTATATTTTGTCATATTTACCAAACCATTTCAAAGAAACGTCTTACACACACACACACATGCACCAATTTGAGACATCATAGACCTACCATCTGCACATAGATACTCCAATACACAAAATAAACCACATATTTTTTAGACACACAAACACACGTGCACATTCTGCATCATAAACACATGTCAGTACAAGCCACATGGATAAAACTAACGCATCCCCCTGCTGTTTTCCCCCGGCACTCTCTGAAACTCATCTCCAGCAGGTGGTCCAAGCCATCATGCTGCAGCTCTGATATTTGATCCCCCTCTATATAGAAAAACAGACACCGTTAAAACACATCAGATCAGAGGAATCCATTAAAAGAGAGCTGACAACCGTCTACTCAAGGCTGCCTGACTAAAATGTCTTTTACAGTGTATTAAAAAATTGGAAAAGCAGAGCAAATATAGGCTACATTTCCCAATTTTAGATTCCTGCTGAGACAAGTTTATTTTTCGTTGTCGTTTTGGACAAATTACCTATACTGGAGGAAACTAGGATGTCACTATAATGAGCATTATCTAACTGTTGCAGTCCCACTATGAACGGTGTTGGTGTCATCAGCAAATATGAATTAAAGGGATTTATTTGTTGATAAATAAATCAAGGGGGTTTTTGCTGAAGAGTTATTGTGCTGTAATTGCTGCTGTTCTGTCTGGACTTCTTGGTGCAGGATCTGACAGACTAGCGAATAAACAGTCACCAAGTGCCCGCAAGCATTGTGAGGCCTGTCTCATCTGAGAGCCACAACTTCTGCAAACCAAACAAAGAGTAAATATCATAAATAATGTACAGTGTAGGTCATTCTACAACATGGCTGCTATTTGTGCCCCATATATACATGTATAAAAAATGACTTTGACAATGAAGAGTTGATGCAAGCTTTTACTGTGTTGATACATACAACAACAATCATACTGTAGAATGACCCACATAATACTACACACATAAATATGAAAATTAATGATTAAATTCAAATTATTTAAATCCATTTAAATGGGTGAACAGAGAGAGAAATAAATAAAGCCTCATTATTGTGAGTAATAAAGAGACGGAAAGTGATTTTTATGCAAAAGACAATTTGCTTTCGGCCAAATTATAATAGCCAAGTCTATAAACCGAGCAAAATTAGAAAGGTCATTGAAAATACCAGTTTTTACAAGTGCTCCTTCATCCTTCACAAAGATTCCTTGAGGGCCTGAAAAACAAAGCCGACAAATACTGTAGCATTTGATTGATCATGATAGAGGTTACATGTGTGCATGTTTATTGACTCATTAATGTTTTGTGCATTATTTAAAGGAACAAACCACACAAAAATTACACGTCTGTCATAATTTTCTCACCCTCATGTCATTCCAAACCTGTATGACTTTCTTTCTTCTATTGAATACTAAAGGAGGTATTTTGCTAAATGTCCAAGCTGCTCTTTTATATACAATAAAATTGGACTATTCACACTGTTCACACTGATAAACTTCAAAATGGAGAAAAAAAAGTACATGCAATCATTTGTGATTCAAAAGTCAAATGGTAATGGAACAACGTGAGGGTGAATTGATGACAGAATTTTCATTTCTGGGTGAAACACTTTAATGTTGTAGTTAGGCCTGCCAGAGACTTCAGTCTTTCAAACAGAGAGAAACCGTAGGTCTGTTGCCATGGCGAAGCAAACAGAGCTACAGATGTCCATCTAACAAACAAGCTGTGACCCCTAGAGATCCGCGTCTCTCTCCGCCTGCTAATTGACTTGTTATTGATAAGCCCAATGGCATTTTGATTTATGTGAAAAATGTCTTCAGCCGACAGCCACCTGGCATTAAGCTGGGTGTTATTCTCCAATGTGTGTGTGAGTTTTGGGGGAATAGTAGTTGAGGTGCTGTTATCACCATCTGAGGGGACACCCGGTAGATGAGGTCAAAGATATTGGTGTCAACGCAGAGGGCAAAATCGAACTGCACACCAATCAAAGCACATTATTTGAGTGAGAAGGTGAATCATTGACACACATAGTCTTTTAAAGGTCACTAATACGTGTTTAAAGAGCTTTTCATCCTCTGACAACTCACTTTATTCACAGAGTAAATCCCATAATTCCCTGCAGTGCTAGGAAGTATGAATTCCACTGCTAACAAAGTATAACACTACTATAAAATAGTCCTACTATAAATTTCCAGTAACAAGCTGTTAGTGGTGCTAGAAATTAAACCTGTTCCAGGTGGTACAACAAATCATTCTTCTTCACAGACCATCCTTTTTCCTTTTTCCTTTTTCCTCCCTCTCTTCTTCTTTAAAGTTTATTTTGTAAATGAATATTCCAAGCAGTGGCCCTGATTGCATAGCTATTTGTCAAAGTTAGTTGACAGAATCTCTCCCTCTCTCTCTCTCATCACCTTCCCCTGAGCTCTGCCTAATAATCATTAATGCAATTATCAGGACACACACTATTCATTACTGTCTTTCCATCTCTTTTTTTTCTCTCTCCGTCTGTGTCTGGTCCCCTCTCACCCCTCACAGACGGGGCCTGGAAGAAATCGACGTGTCATTGTTTCTGTTTGACCAGATGTTGCTTTTGCTGCCTTCAGGCTCTGTCAGGATCTTTTCTGCCACTCTACTGAAATTTAATTAACTTCTAATATTGTGCCAGTCTGTGTCTCATACAGACTTTTCTCATTATCCAATAATACAGAATTAGACTCAATCTACAGGCGTTTGTATTCCTCAAACATGCAGTAAGACCTGCATGTGTTCGCATGTGTGCTCAGAAGAAGAGCTCACCAGATGCATGCTATGTACTCAAGTAAACCTTCGGCGATGAAGCCCATCAGCTAGAATCCTGGAAAACTGAGTGAGAGAGAGTGGAGGGAAAGAAGCCGGGTGTCTTCAATCAAAATAACAATGCTCTTTAATTCTGCTTTAATTAGATCTGCTTTTTCCCCAAGCGAGGCGCAGGATCAGACAGCCGCTGGAGACTCGCAGCCCCACAAAAGTCTCTCGACTGGGTTTGTGTTTAATCATTGCTTCTTTACACTCTGTCAGAGAGCTTTCAATTCCAAACTAATGCTGGTTTACACAGCCGGCCTTCTGAATGAGAAAAGCTTAGGAACGTGTACACTGAATCTACTGGATTTTGACTTTAACAGCCCGGGTGTCTTCAATCAAAATAACAATGCTCTTTAATTCTGCTTTAATTAAATCTGCTTTTTCCCCAAGCGAGGCACAGGATCAGACAGCCGCTGGAGACTCGCAGCCCCACAAAAGTCTCTCCTCCAATTAAATCTGCTTTTTCCCCAAGCGAGGCGCAGGATCAGACAGCCGCTGGAGACTCGCAGCCCCACAAAAGTCTCTCCTCTGACTGGGTTTGAGGATCAGACAGCCGCTGGAGACTCGCAGCCCCACAAAAGTCTCTCCTCCGACTGGGTTTGTGTTTAATCATTGCTTCTTTACACTCTGTCAGAGAGCTTTCAATTACTAACTAATGCTGGTTTACACAGCCGGCCTTCTGAATGAGAAAAGCTTAGGAACGTGTACACTGAATCTACTGGATTTTGACTTTAACAGCACACAATGAGATTAGATAGATAGATAGATAGATAGATAGATAGATAGATGGATGGATGGATGGATGGATGGATGGATGGTCAGACAGACAGTCAGGTATAGACAGATATATAGAAAGAAAGATGGATGGACAGACAAAAAGAGATATAGAAATACAGATAAATAGATAAACAAAGTAAAAGATGGATAGATATAGACAGACAGATAGATGGATAGAAATAGACAAACAGACATATTGACATAGACAGACAGATGAGAGACAGATAAATATATTGACAGATGCGTAGGCCCTTGTCATTTCTAGGCTGGACTATTGCAATGCTCTTCAGGCTGGACTTCCAACATGTGCAATCAGACCTCTTCAAATAAATCAAAATACAGCAGCATATCTTGTTTTCAATGAGCCCAAGAGAGCCCATGTCACACCGCTTCTCATCTCTCTACACTGGCTTCCAGTCGCGGCTCGCATTAAGTTCATCAAGTCATTGGTGCTTATACCTACAGAACAGCCATGAGCTCCGCACCCTCCTATCTCCACTCTCTCCTACTCGTCTACATCCCCTCCAGAAGCCTGCGGTCGGTAAATGAGCGGCGGCTTGTGGTCCCATCACAGAGAGGCACAAAATCACTATCTAGGATGTTTTCTTTCACCGCAACCTGTCGGTGGAATGACCTACCTAACTCCATCCGGACAGTCAAATCCCTGTCAATCTTCAAGAAACAACTGAAAACTCATCTCTTCCGTGAGCATCTAACTGCCTCCTCATTAAAAGAAAAAATAATTCTATGCCTTCACTTTTTCTATTCTCGTATCCCTTCCTGTCCTAGCTTTTACTATTTTAAATGATGACTGAAACCTTGAATAAGGCACTGGTAAATCGCTTGTTGTATTCATCAATTGTGGATAGATAGATAGATAGATGGATAAAATCGTCTGCCAAATGAATAAATGTAAATGTAGATATAGATAGATATAGAAAGGCACACAGACAGACAAATAGATATAGATAGACAGACTTATATAAATAAATAGACAGATGGATAGATAGATAAAGAGAGTTGGATAAATAGATTGATAGATACAGACAGTCAGATAGACAGACAGACTTTATTAATTTATTAAACAGACTGCAAGCTGTCTTTGTCTTTGCGGTTGTCTGTGACAGATGCGTAGGCCCTTGTCATTTCTAGGCTGGACTATTGCAATGCTCTTCAGGCTGGACTTCCAACATGTGCAATCAGACCTCTTCAAATAAATCAAAATACTTTCTGCAAAATACAGCACTTTCTGCCGTGAAGTCTGCTTATTATTTTCCTGTCCTTTAACTAAAAAGGCCATTATGAGAAATGGCAGGGCGGCTGTGGCCTTTTCAGCACTGCTGGTGTCACACTGCAGCCCTGAGGACAATAGAGCCCCTGACACAGGCGTTAATTCAGGGCCACCTTAAACAGTCTGATCTTTAAATCTATTCACTCTGTAATTATAATGGAGGAAGGAGGGGTGAGAGTCCACCTGTCAGAGCGCAGAACTGTGTCCAGAGCACCGCGATACGCTGAGATCATGGCCAGTGAGCATCTGTCAAAATCTATCATTTGTTTACAGCAGGAGATGGCTGCTGGGATAGCATATGGCAGCCGCTGATGGGTACAGTGTGGCAGTCGATCAGAGACAGAGATGCAGAGCAGATGCCGGGCGAAGGACTCGGGAATGGGGCGCTTTGTGACACCCTAGAGGAAGATTTCATTGCTCAAACGTTGCTCAGTTACTCATTTATGCATCAACCTAAAAATAGAGGAATAAAAGATAAAACAGAGAAACAAAATAGAGAAATAGACACAAATGAGAAATGAGTGACATGCAATAAAAGTATAGAGTAAGAGTGTAAGAGTATAAAGGCCTAAAATGCAAGAAAAAAGATTATAGTAATACTAAGTTTAAAACTTAGTTCACATAAATAAATAAATAAATGTATGTGAAAAAGTTAAAACATAAGAGTAAAATACAATATAATAAATAAATAAAAAACATTGCAATTGTGAGAGAGAATGTCACATTATCACATAAAAAAAAGTACAGATGAGAGAAATAAAGTCACAGTAACCAGAAATAAATTATCAATAAAGTAAAAGTTACAATCAAAACTACAAAACCTAAAGTTGCAATTATGACAAAGTCACTTTTCAGTCTATGCGATATTAAAGATATTAAAGAGATCTCATTAATGATTTTTCTTACCTTTGGGATGCTGGAGAAAAAAAAAATTGAAACAAATGAGACAGTTGTGACACAGTAAGAGTATAGAGCTATGAAGTTAATGTTTATAGCAGCTCAGGTAATTTGATCTTGAAAAAAACAGTGAGACATTGATGAAATATCTTCTGTAACTCACAAAAAAAGCATTTTAGAGCTTTTAGAGCCCCCCCCCCCCCAAAAAAAAGCCTATTTCTAGTCACAGAGTATAAACAAGAAGTCTACAAATAATATTTTTAAAAAGTATTTTAAAAAGTAGTATAAAAAAAAAAGTTAATTGTAACAAAGATTATATAAATTATAAATTAAAGATTATATACATTTATATAATATAAATGTATTATATAAATTATAAGATATATAAAAATAAGTACACAAACAAACAAATGTTAAAAGATTAAAATAGAAAAATATAATTCCAGTTGTGGGAAAAAGCTGCAGTTGTGAGATAGCAAGTCACATTGTTGCATACAAAGTTACAATTGGGAGAAATAAAGTCACAGTAATGAAAAATAAATCATCAATGAAGTAAAAAAAAAAATGTAATTATAGTCACAACTAGAAAATACTAAAGTTGCCATTATGACACATTTCAGTCTATGAGAAACAACCAAGATATTAAAGAGATTTCATTTGTGATTTTTCTTTGCTATGGGACCCTGAACAGTTTTGCATGAGTTTAGAGGATTGATGAATCACGGCAAGTTTGTCGTGACTCCACATTGCTGACAGTGGTTCAGTTATTGAAGCAAGGCTTCCTGTTACCACCACACCAAAATGCAAAATGAGCCACTTATTGTAATGATGAAAGGAAACACTCTTCCCCTCTCTGTCTCCCACTTTCTCCTCTGCATTTCCTGTTTCCTCTCTCGGTCCCCTGGGGAGCGCATCGCTCTAATAGAAATGGCTTTTCATTCTCTTCCACTAAGCAAGTGGATGGATGGAGCAAAGTGTGAGTTGTTTATTCTGAAAGAGATGGCTGAAATAGATTTGATTTGTGGTAAGCAGCTTCTGAGAGGCCAAAGTGACATAGCCGACACAACGGCAGGCGATGATCAACAATATATAGTTTGTGTGATCATACGTATGGGAATGTAATGTTAGGAACATGTGCTGGCCAAGTTGCAGCCACTCTCAGAGTCAACTTACCATTTACTCTCTGGCTCACCTAACACTCCTACAAATCAAATCCTTTTATTCACTATCACGGCGCCTAGAGACGAGATACGACACTGTCGCTCGCCTTTCCCTAGCCCGTCTGCCTGATTAGCATTGGCTGTTTGATTAAACACGCCTGTCTCTAGGCCTCTCAGACGAAGCAAGTCGACAAAATAGTGTTGAGAATGAGTAAAAACATCAAACCTTGCAGTCAACACAGATGTGAGATCACATACACACCTGTAAGACAGGCAAGCGACACACATAGACCGATACTCCCTCTTCGCTATTGAGCTGATTATCAGTAGCGCACATTTCAAAAACACACCCACGCGCGCAAACACTGATCTGCCGCAGACGCGCAACGTAGCACCCACTCGCAGTCATGAAGCTGTCCCTCACAATTAGCAACAGACAATCTTGAAGCGACCTGACTCAGAATGGAAACAGGCGAAACAACTTGCAGAGTAGCCAAGGTTCGCGCTAGAGTGTCGCAGATGGCACACAGCTCTGATTTATCCTTCATCTTTAGACGAACTCATATCCACACACTTGTGGATGAGTCAAAAAGCATACAATCTCAGCTAAGCATAGTTTCTACTACAACTACGCAGAAAATGCATTACTTTTGTGGGTGTACACAGCCCTGAAACATACGCTACGTAAGAATGTGAACGTTAATGCTGGCTAGGCAAACTTGATTTCTCATAATGTCATGACTTGCAATGTGTCAAAGCAATTCATAACACCCCTGATAGCACACGTACATCACGGAGATGTCTATTTGACGTCTGCATTTACATCTGCAAGACGTATTTTTTAGAGTGTTTGCTCATCTGCAATACATCTAATAGGACGTTTCCTATCAGATGTCAAATAGACGTTTAGAAAATGTCTTTAAGATGTTTATAATTTAGAATGTATGTAAAACTTACATCTTAAAGACGTCTATCAGATGTTTGTACACAGCAGATGCTTTCCAGATGAAGCGATCTTTAACAGGCATCTTGCAGACGTACCTGTGCTATCTGGTACAACAAAGTTGCTTTAGCATAAACTTTCTGCTTCTATGCTAAGCAAGCTTGATTTAGCTACGTCATAGCAATTCATAACACAAAAAAATGCATTCTTATCAGTATTATGGGCTTTAGCATTAACTGTCTGCTTCTATGCTACATAAGCTTGATTTAGCTACGTCATAGTAATTCATAACACAGCAAAGTTGCATTCTTAGTGGTATAAGAGGCTTTAGCGTCAACTATGCTAGCGTTTCTTTGCTAACAAGATTGATTTAGCTACGCAAGTTAGCTTTCATGCGTTATTGCATACCTAAAATTGTGTCATAGGAATTCATTACATAATTAAGTTGTATTTTTCGCAGTTCAACAGGCATTAGTATAACATTCTGCTTGTATGGTAATTTTTTTTTCTAATACAGAGAGTGTCAGTGTAAGCTAAACTATACAAATGTTTATACTTTGAATAATAACCTTGACTTTAAGGTCACTCAGTTACCCTTTTCAGCAATGAGGTTTGTTAATGCAACAACAATTCAAGAACACTAAGCACATACTGTACAAGAGAGCTGCAACTAGGATTTGTATCTATATTTGCATGCTAAACCAGTAAGCAACACCCCCATAACCACATGATAACAAAAACACTCAAAGCAAATAAGCACCACTCACGTTTTCTCATGAAATTCTAGTTCTAATCATGTTTATGTAAAATATTTGCCAAATTCACTAATTATCTAAAATAAATGACAATTTTGGATTGAAACTTGTAGTTTGTCAGATATAGTCAAAAGGTGGCTTTATACATACTTATGCTTTATTTAACATATATATGCTGTGTAAGGATGCTTCATTCCCATCAAAAAGCCCATAAAAGGAAGTACTGCCAGCGCTGAAAATACGTATTTTATTTTAATACAAGCAGTTGTCAGTGGAATTATAAACACTATAGTGTTTTTCATAAACCCTTAATCAGCAAGTAGAAACATCTTTGCACCAAAATTCATACCTGCATCAAAACACTAAACAAGTCAAAATACAAGAAGTAGCTAATTTTGCCAGTAATCATTAACTTGTGCAACTACAGACATGAGTGATACTTAAAATAATGCAGATTTTTGAAAAGAGGTATGCTAATAAGATCAGAGTTATGCTAAAAACATTAGCGACTTAGTGCTAATAGCGACTTAATGTATTAGCGACTACCTAGCATTGTCATTCTAGCATCCTAGCATTCCAATCAAGGTCACATTTGTAAACAATTTGTCAGCGTAACTATTATGCTAACCTGACTCCCCTTAACTGATATATAATAAAAGATCCAGGTGACAGACTGGGAAATGTAACGATTCAAGATTTGGCTTTGTCGCGGTGGAACAGCCACGGCTCGATCCCAAAGCTCTTCCCCCAGTTCCCCACTTCTAGATAATAAAGCTCTGGTGTGCTAAAAAGAAACGAGTATGATCAATAACAGCTGCTAGTGGTGTAGATGATCTGCCTGACACATTACATAAGATCGGTCATAAAAAATGACCAATGTAGGGGCCAGTCTCATGGGCACAGATTGATTTCAAGTCTAAGGCTAGACAAGATTAACCATTAGCAAGGACATGAAGTGGAAAAACGAGCCTTAACTCTGATTCTGTCACACAGTCTTTTAAGAAAAACCAGAGAGGAGGTGGAAGAAGATTTTTGCGAGTTATAAGTGAATTGTACTTCAAAGTCCATCTTTGGGGGAACAAGGAACTGCTGGAGAGACAGGTAGTCAAACGAAATCCAAATTTTACTCAATGGATTTTATCTTATTTTACCCTCATCTTCTGTCATATCAGGTTTTCCCTCCTTCCATCTCTCAATCACTCCATTTTTCTATCAATTTATCCGCAATCGTCTGTCTCAAATTGTCTGTTATCTCTTGTCTGACTCTTTGTGGTTAAAACTGCCAGTATGCCTAGCAAACCGTTGGGTAAAAAAAAAAAAAGTCCAATTACACCAGGCTGAGAACATTTTATAAAAATATATATATATATATATATATATACACAGCGCATGATTCTTTATTATTTATTATATTCCAGAATACTGAAAACTGTCTGGTTTTTAGGCAACATTTCGTCCAAATGTGCTTGCGCTTCTGAACAGATGAAGCAGTCTACACGTGTAGGCACACTTTTTTTCCTCTCGCTAATCACACGTACACACACACACACACACACAAGCAAACAACCTCCCTGCATGAAATAACCTTCCCTGATTTCATTATTTGTCAAATAGGAAGAAATGAGACAGAGAATTGGTGCTTTTTTCACAAGACATGTTACAACACTGTCACCAAATGGCGAAGTCATATAATTACACCTTCTGTTTTGATCACAGAGTAGAAACACACATACTCATATAGAGAGAGAGAAAGCACTGAAAATCTGATTAAGGTCGGCTCGTCTTGGCAGCCCATGTCTTTATTTATTTATCTCAGTAAACACACACTCACTTTATTCTGGGAATGTGAAGCGTAGCATAATTAACAGAACATGGCTCCCTAATTGGGCCTTAATTGATATGAAGAGTGTCACCAGGGTTGAGGCCTCACATAGCAATACATGCTGAGCAAGTGGGCGTGTCCTCGCTGCCAATCAATCCCACTGGCACGGCTGATGAGGAGTCATTAAAATGGCCGCCTCCGAACAATTACTAAGAGAACAGAGGTATATTTTATTTGTGGACATATGTTTATAGTGCTAGAATGATGCTAATAATACCATGGACATACAAAATCAGGATACATTTCAACGTGTCATCCCCTGCAATGACTAATTAAGTAACTAGTTTCTGCCAAACCACCACAGTTAGCATTATGCTACGTTCGATTTAAAGGCGGATGTGGGATATTCATTCCTACTTATTATCTCTGAAGCTCGGAAATTGATATAAATAAACACAATTATTTGCTTAAAACTGAATTTTTAATCACTGAAGTCAATGAAACGCAGTACAAAACCAATTTTACCTCTGTAATGTATTGTAATGACTAAGTTATTGTAATGTAAGGATTTAATTTTATCTATAGTATGTTCCAATGTAAGCAAGTTTTAAGTGAATTGCATTACAAAGTCTTCTTTGTGGGGGAACAGGGACCTGCTGGAAAGACAGGTAGTCATGATGCCAGTGATGGCTAATACCACATCACCACACATTATTGTGGGAACTTTGGCTGTAATCTACGGTAACCATGCTAAGTTTTTGTAAACCAGAAGTTCATTTGACCATGCATTTGCCCTGCCCAATAGGGACACTTCAGGACAGGCTAAAGTTAACTGTCTTTTAAGCGGAAAAAATAGGTCCTTGCCTGAGAACAAACAATCTTAAATAACACTAAAAAGCGTACACCTGCATGTCAGCATTGTATGGACCACAGAGTTCCTCTGAGAGCCGCACTGCACTGAAATTCTTCTCAAACGATCATTTAAGTGGCCGCTTACATCCAGGACACACACACCTTTCGCACAGAGCAGCTTTCATACTCCCTTCGGGGGAGGCGGCGATGTCAACCGGTGTGCTCTCAAGCTCCCCGCCGTCACAACCTTCAAGAACACTCAAGTTCTGTTCTGAGGGTCAATTAGGCGCTTTTCTGATAGTAAATGGGAAAAAAAACAGTTCTCTGGATTTAATAACAAACTCATTAGGCACTGCTAAAAAGACGGAACTGCCTTTTAATTAGACCTGCAACTGATTAATGCAAAATTAACAGTTCATCATCTCATCTTGGGTGGGACGAGAATGTAAACACTACAGGTTCAGAAAGCTCTCAGTCTCATTTTTTGTCTCCATGATAATGAAACACATAATTACAGAGGGCCTGACCTCAGTTTTAGAATGCTATTGATATTTCCCTGTATAAATTTAATGGTCTGCATACAGTGAGTTCCCAAAGTCATGAAACCACTAGTGAAAAGGTTTCTATTGTGCATTTGTCTATTTTTTTTTATTTTTTTTAAGTTAACATGGTAAATGTTACAAATGTGCGTACTTCTTTAGAAACCTAGGCATAGTCAAAGACTATAGAATACCCAAGATGTGTCACTCGTATTGTTTTGAATGGGGAAAAATGCAACGCTCAATCGCAGGTAGAATTGAAAGACGCCTTCTGAATGAAAGAGCCAATCGCTAAAGTCAGGCGTCACTGCAGCTGCCATTAGAAGTCCCGGTTGCTATAGAAACAGTCAGTGTTCTGAGACATGCAGTTAGGACTGCGCATGCGCACTGGCTGGTCTAGCCTGAAAAATAAGCTTTTTATAACGCTATTTGAGCAAAAGTAACAACATTTATGACACAGTTGTTGTCAGATTTCTTTGGTGATTTCAAATATGAAATGTAATCGTAAGCTTAGTGAGCAGTTTTGGAGAATTTGGTGTTTCCCCATTCAGTGAGATAGGAGTTGCACTTGAATGCCCGTGAGGCGTTTCAAAGATGGCCGCCGAGTGACATGACTTGTCTTAAAAGGACTTGGACATAGTACAGAATTAATATTAATTTTGTAGTTTTTGCTCCAAAACCTTTAAATGCTGTCATGGCAAATAAGTTTAAAGGGATAGTTCACCCAAAAATCAAAATTCTGTCATTAATTACTCATCTTCATGTCGCTCCAAACTTGCTAGACCTTCGGTGATCTTCAGAACGCAAATTAAGATATTTTTTATTAAATCCGAGAGCTTTCTGACCCTAGAGACAGCAACGGAATTACCACGACATCGTTAAAATAGTCCATGTGACATCTGTGGTTCAACCGTAATTTTATAAAGCTACGAGAATATTTTTTGTGCACAAAGAAATCAAAAATAATTACTTTATTCAACAATTTCTTCTCTTCTGGTCTCTGCCGCCATTCACGAGAGGCTATTTTAACAATGTACTTTCTATGTTTCTGGGCCTTGAATGTGGTAGATCCCTTGCTGTCTATGGGAGGGTCAGAAAGCTCTCGGATTTCATCAAAAATATCTTAATTTGTGTTCTGAAGATGAACAAAGGTCTTGCGGGTTTGGAACGACATGAAGGTGAGTAATTAATGACAGAATTTTCATTTTTGGGTGAACTATCCCTTTAAGTTAAAAATGGTAACTAAATAATATAATATAAATATAAATACATTTCATATTTTATATAAAATCAGATATGTATATATTATATAGTTATATATTTAATGAAATGTGAAAACAACAAAATTACTCAAAGTTAAACTACAATTAAAATCAAAAACTAAAAACGAATGTAATTTTTTTTTTTTTGAATTAGTATAATGGTACTAAAATAAACAAAAACCAATAAAAAATACTAACTAATACTAAACAACAAAAAACATTCCTTCAATATGGTGATAGATAGATAGATAGATAGATAGATAGATACTGACTCAACTTTCTATGAAAACCATTTCATTTATTGGTTAAAAACAGCACAAAAAGTATAATTAAAAGAGCTTTAAAAATGTAGATGATAGACAAAACAACTCTACTATCGCCAGTAGAGACCACTGTTTGCACATAAAGACAGACACAAAAAAACAACTGTAGCACCATCTAGTAGTGTTGAATTCTGTATTAGCACCTGGAAGTCTCTATTACACGAAATGTTAGCAGGTCAAAAGTGCTCTGTGGCTATTTGAATCAGTATTGTCTGCAAAATTGAGAACGAGCAGAACAATCTGGAATTAAATTATCAGCACCTATGGCAGTGGGAATTAGGGGAAAGAACAAGTGAATCTTAGAAGTTAATCGTTTTTCCATACAAGAACAAGTATGTTTAAAAAAAAAAAAGTTTCAATAACTTTAAAACTCAGTCAAAACAAATATTTTCATTTCTTGCTAAATATGGAGCTAATTATTGCATTCGAGGTAACCATAACAACGGCAGCATTACTTAAGTACTTCCCATTGTGATTATTAGTAACTTTATTATAGTTTTACCAATCACATATAAACTATTTTAGTGTTTTTTTTATATATATAACTGATGTTTAGTTCACTGTGCTAAAGGCACAGTTTAACAAACCACAACAGATTTATGCCATGAAAATTATTTATATTTATAGTCAATAATTTAACATATTTAAAAGCAATTTTGAAAAGCATTTAAGTCGACCTCCCTGAAAGTCACTGTATAATTCACAGAATGACAACTGCAGACAACGACTATGAAAAGTCATGGAGAAATAGTCTTGTCTGCAACTTCAAGATCCTTTCAGCTTTATGTTTCACACAGATAGTGAACTCTGTTAGTCCATTAACCACATTTTTGGGTGTCCTCGTACAAATACAGCTGTGAAACCACTGTCAAAGCCAGCACACAACCTTATAACCTGTAGCTTTGCATCCCACATCCCAGAAAGCAGTTACAGGTTTCTCATCCATGTCTTTGACTCCTGTTGTGAGACATATGCTCAGCTCATATATTTGGCTAGTTGACCAGCGAGACCAGAGTCTCTTCTCTTCTGTATTCCCTTGCTACCTCCTTCCCCTCGTTCAAGGCACTGACAAATACCTCCTAACGTCAGGATGAGACTTATGATGTGAATGATGGAAACCCTCACTAAACGATCGCGCGTGTGCAACCTCCGGAGCCTTCCACCACATTTCGGCAGCCTTTTTTAACTCCGGCAGGATGTCAGGAACCACAAACTTCTCCGCCAGGAAGACCACAGGCAGCACGGCCAATAGCGAAGCCCAACCCACCACTCCCAGCCAATAGGACGGGCCGAGTCGACTGACGTCGTCCCTGATCTCACCAATATGTTGATGGGTAAAAAGCGCCCAGCTGAGAAAAAAGAAAAATCCTGTAGGGAAAAAGAAAATGGAGAAGGTTAAAACATGTGCATACTACATGGCTAAGGAAAGCTAAATAGCGAGGTACTGACCTGTAGGTAAGAGTGTGAGCAGCAGTAGTGTGGTCGGGTCGATCGCCTGGCCTGCCATCAGCAGCGAGCGAGTGTTCGAGTAGGAACGCACCGTTTGAGACGTCCAGCAGAGGGCGAACATGAGACACAGCAGTCCAGAGCTCACCGACATGAGGAAAGCCACCACTGCAAGCACTCTCTCAGCCTCCAGAGCTGTGGAAACCAGACATGGACAGAAACACCTTTAATATTCATGATTTACAGTGAACATGATACAGTATAACCTGCTTATTGGGCCCCAAAGTGAGCGGTGTGCCTTAAAAATCGCTTTATATATATATATATATATATAAAATTGTAATTTCACAATACAATATTGCATGTAATGTTAAAGCAAAGTCATATTTTATAGTCTAAGGTTCCCACTGACTTCCATTGTATTTTTTGTCCATATAATGAAAGTCAAAAGAAACCTTATATATCTTCTATGGCGTTCCACGTTCATTTTGGGGTGAACTATCCCTTTAAGAATGCCCAGCATAAAACCATGACAAGAAATTTCAGTTTGAGTGCTCTTGAAGAACAACATCTCATTATGAAACTATTTAAAACTGTACTGATCAGTCATTACTTCATCCTTCATTATTTACTTAATTTTTCATTTGTCTTGTTCTGAGGAAGAACTGAACTGAGGGGAAAACCAGACAGGCTACAACTAATAAAACATGCGAGTAATGCTAGTCCAGCGTGTCATAGCCTGTCTGCTGCAGCCCACCGAAGCGTAGAAACCCCTCCCAACACAAAACCATATCTTTATTTTACGCCAACGTTGGAAATTCAGAAGTTCACAGATTCCCACTCATTTGGCTGCTCTGTGCTTCTCGGCAGGTTAAAACCTGTAAAAATGCCACAAAAACACTAAAGCTTTCAGTTCCCATCAGACCTTCTAGCTATATATTTTAATACTCCAAAAACAAAGCTATGAAAGGCCTCAAAAGCAAAACGTAACAGGAATGCATTTAATTAGGCTTTTCATGCATCTTTTATAGAGGCCACATGAATGCAAGTTTCTAAGATCCAAAGCAGTTTTATAAAATGAATAAGGGCTACACATGGGCTACTAAAATGTTGCTGTCGCCCACATGACAGGTCAAAATCAAATCAAATAGCTTCGGAGGCATATGCATACTGTATTTTTGCAGGGGCACTAGTACCAATCATGATTCACTTCTTTCCCTAGCCAAGATAAAACATGACCAAAAAACACTTTTAACTTTTTGTTTAGCATGTAAGGCGACCCAGTTTTTTAAATATATTATATATTACAATTTAAAATAACAAAATATAATATGTAATCAAAGAGTTTGAATGACACTTCTGAATAACTTTTATTCCCCAAGATGTATGAGAAAAGCAGACACACATCACAAACCTTTAGCAATGTCTTCAGTGGTCCAGCTGTCGTCCAGTCTGGTCTGATTCTCTGAGGTCCACAGACCCCGGTCATCCAGCCACCGAGGGGTCCAGATCGCATAGCTGATGCACAAAGAGCCCATCAAGCCGAGACAGGATTCAATAAATCGAAAACGACTCCTCGAGTCAACCAGTTCTGGTCCTTGCATCGCTCTGTTGAGAAAAAGCGAATGATTAAACATACTATTACACAAACAAAAGTTGACAATTTAGCTGGAAACTAAACTTAAAGCATTACAGTTGGCAATTTCATCCGAAAATTAAGTAATCGTTGTTAGGTTTGCTTACCTTGAATGGCTAAAGTCTTTAAAATGTGTTCAAATGACAAAGATTTGATTCCACGCAGTACAGTGACGGTGACTGATCACGTTCAAATATCAAATGAATCAGTGAGACAGTATATATATATATATAGTGTGTGTGTGTGTGTGTGTGTGTATATAATAACTACTTTCAGCAAAGTGACACAAGAGGCTGAACCACAGTAACTGTGGGGATACATCATGAGGGTTGCTGTGTTGTCATGGCAACGACTAAACGGCACAGGAAAGAACCACTCTCTTTTCTCCAGCAAGGTGGGCTCACAGGGAAACCCCTGAACATGGTTATTTCCTGTCGCTCACATTCTGCCACAGACCTCAGATCAGTTTTGCCGTACTCTCACCAATACAAGCGAGACTGCGGCATCTGGTCTCAGGTCATTGTAAAGGAGCAACATAACACAATGAAAATCTAATTTAACATAAAACATTTTAATTAACGATTGATTCATTTTTTTTTCAGTTAGGAGCCCTTAAAACATTTAACATCAATGAAGATCTGAAACAAGGCATTTTCCTTGGAAACTAAAAACTGATAAGCAACCATGGTGTTAAAAAAAGGCATTTATGGAACAAAAACATCTTGTAAAGATAAGAAAAGTCAAAAAGTAAAGAAACGCATCACCTTTTATTATCCCAAAACTGATAGCCAAGTCAATTAAAAAGTTTTCCCCCCAACAAAATCTTAGAATTATTTAAAAACTATTTAGAGGTGTCATATAATACATTATTTTTCCCCTGAGTTATACTTTATAATGTTAGTAATATTTTAAGTGACGGTGACTGATCACGTTCAAATATCAAATGAATCAGTGAGACAGAAACAAGAGTGTTTTATGATGATGTGATTATGAGATGCTTCTTTCTCACTTCCCCCTCACAACACTGTAATATGACACTGTAAAGATTTCCCTCTACCCACAGTGGAGACCCACTCGCAATGGAAACTCCCCCCTCATAAACATACACTGTGAGTGGTTAAATTCCCCCAGAAACCCTGTGAGTGTTTCAGTGAGTCAATGTGGTTCGGAAAGTGAAAATGATATTTTATAAATCACTTTACTGTGCTCAACTGCTGCATTGTATCAAAAGTCCAGAACTGGAGAAGAACAGATACCATCAAAAAAAAATTTAAAGATAAGAAAAGTCAAAAAGTAAAGAAACGCATCACCTTTTATTATCCCAAAACTGATAGCCAAGTCAATTAAAAAGTTTTCCCCCCAACAAAATCTTAGAATTATTTAAAAACTATTTAGAGGTGTCATATAATACATTATTTTTCCCCTGAGTTATACTTTATAATGTTAGTAATATTTTATTTGGCACTATAAACAGTCATTTACAGAAAAAAAAATAAAAAATTTGCACTCTCTCTAGAACATTAAAAGGTCTGTCTGGTGCTTTGCCTTTAAGACGTTCATATAAAAATGAGCATCAGAACTTTGCTGCATTTACACACAGGCTGTCAACAAAGTTATTCTTCAATAAAAGTCTCTTTGCAAAGTCGAAACAGATTTTTGCCACTCAAACTTTTAAGATCTGACTGAAATGATCAGGGATCTTGTTAAAAATGAACATCTGTCTCTCGTTTCTAATGTTGGGATCCTTTGGAAGGACGTGCAGAGTGGCAGGTGTTACACACAGTTAGAAAAACTGCAAAAAATGCTTCTTAATGAGTTTTTAGTTAGTCTTTTTAGTAAAAATATCTAAAAAATCTTAAAATAAGATCAATTTACTTGAGAAATAACACTTCACAAGATATGAAGACTTGTCATAGACTATCTGGAATTCTGGAATAGCATTTTATCTTGCTGCACTATCAAATAAAATACACTTGTATTAAAGATACATTGTACAGTGCTGTTTCTTAAGTAAATTCATCTTGGTTCAAGTTTTTTGTTTTTGTTTTACAGAAAAGTCTAATTTAAAAACTAATTTTGAGAACAAAATAGGACAAAATCCTCATTAAGAATAAGATTTTTTTTTTTTTTTGAGAAGCAAGTTTTTGGTACTGAAAGTTGCAATATATTTCCATTATACAAAATTCGAATTTTAAAAGAAATTGATTCCTCACAATAAGACCCCTTTAAAACAACTCAAAGACAATAGATTGGATGCTTAGAATTTGATATGAGTGCAATTAAAGGGGCAGTCTCCAATTACTGTGATAGCCAGGGTAATAATTAAAGTATAAAAACCTCCAACAATAACAACATTTTCATATACTGCTGTGGTGACTCTCCATAATTGTTTCAATCTCTAATTACAAGGATCGCCGTTGTGTTGTTTCTGCAATTACAGACTTTGCCTCTAAACTGTACATGAGGTGAAAGTATCATTCATTAAAAAATGTATTTGTATTGACAGTTGCGTTGCACAAACTTGTTTCTACCAACTGTTACTCTATTTCCTGGCTTTATCGAGCAGGTCTGTGAAAACATCCAATTGTGTCGGGTCCTGTCCAGCAGCCAACTCTGGCTTGTGCTTCTCCAGCCAATCAGACACGTGGATCTGCTGTCGCAGCGTACCAATCAAAGAGTCCAGACTCTCTGAGCGGATGTCAGATTGGCCGTTAAGAATTGTAAAGTTTTCATCAGCCAGTGAGACGGGCTCTGTCTTAATGCGCACTGTGTCAAGTTTGGTTTGAACGCTGGAGGTCTTGTGTGTCTGCTCTTTGCACTCATCCATTGTCTTAGTGTCTTCCCTCCTCACGGTCCCACGACTGTCATCCTGTTCGTCACTTGTTGTCCTCTTTGTCTCAAGCACTGAAGAGCCCTGAAGTTCTTCTAATGCATTTTTAATCCTCTGCACACCTGGAAAACAAGGATGTGAAAGGAATAAATGCCAATCACATCCCCAGACTGCACAGGAGACACTACAAGAAGACAGGAACTGAAATGTGAATGAGAGTGATCGACAGACCTAGCTGCAGTTTGTGCAGTCGATCAGTGAAGATGATTCTGAACCAGCCTGGAGACACACAGCTGAAAATTTTTGGGCGAAATACACTTTTAAGGGGTTTGACTAGAATTCATTAAACACAACATTCAATTTTCCTTGACATGTAATGAAGTACATTTCAGCTCAGGGCACATTAGTTCATTAAGCAGAAAACTAAGTAAATTAGAATTTAAAAAGCACAGACGAGCGAGAGAGATAGTTTATGTGCATGTCTCTCACCCGTCCAAACTGAGAACACTGCAAAACTTGTCCGTCTCATTGAACACGGAGAGCATGTAAATCTCACCCATGATCACATGAAGCTTGTGCCTGGAGCAAATGAGAGAGAAAGAATGAATAAATTAGTGCCGCTGAGGGCAGAAATTGAAATTCAAATGACATTCGTGAACACAAATGTAATTTCTCGTCTATAACGTGCAACTTAATGAAGCATGTGGAAACATTTGGAAAACAAAGTGCCATCACAGACCCATAAGTTAGGCAAGCAAAAAGTTTTGAATGCCATTACCCCTACAACAAATAGGGTGCCAAGCTGTGAAGTTCAAATGTGATTTGTGATCATTTTATGGTAGCTCCTTGTCTCTGGTCACTATATGCTTTTATTATATGGAAAAAGAGCAGCATAAACATTCTTAAAAACATCTGTTGCATTACATGAAACAAAGTTATATGGGCTTGGAAGGAGTCGATATGATCATTTTCAGTTTTGTAATAACATACTTTTAATATTTCTGTATTGATCAAATGTCACTGGCTTAAGTTATATCACATATCAAAGATCTGAATCCGAATGAAAGAATGGCTTTGGTTCAGTGCTTGTGAGAAACAGTTTGAACTCACATTCTGGCGAACTGTAGAAAGCTGATCAACTCTTCAGACGAGTACATCTCTCCCAGTGGATTGTGGGGGTTTAACAGGATAAGGGCTCTGATGTTCAATCCCTATATAAAGAAAGTACAATTTTAAGAGATTCATACAGTGTGAGCATGTACACTGTATGTTTAAGTTTAAAAAATAACCTCTTTCTTGGCCCCTTTAAGAGAGTTCTCCAATTTCTCGACAGTTAGCTGGAATGGTCTGACATCACTTCCTGTGGGCTGTACCAACACAATAAAATACAAATAGAAATATAAGATGTAAAGCCACATGAAACAAAAAATAAAACGGCAGAAAACCACTATAACATGCCAATGTTACATTACAAAATATTACGAATTTTGCTAACCACCTGACTATAAAGTGGCACATGGTGCAGTTTGACAGTGCTGTACAAGCCCACATCCTCTGTAATCACACCATAGAAGGGCGACGGGATAAGAATGGCATCTGTAAAACACACACAATATCAAGTAACATTTCAGAGACATATGGCCACTTATGGGTTAATAATGCACCACCATCAAAAACTGTTTCGTTGTATAATTTTCTAATTTTCTCAATTCATTAAAAGGCTATGATCACTGAGAACTAACATTCTGATTTTCAGCAAGCAGATATTGCTATTGGTCTATACCTGATTTATTAGCCTCCCCATTATTCACTACCATTCAAACAATTGGGGTCAGTACGATTTTTTATTTTTGAAAGAAATTAATACTTTTATTTAGCGAGAATGTATTACATTGATCAAAAGTCACAGGCATTTATAATGGCACAAAACATTTCTATTTCAAATAAATGCCGACCTTTTGAACTTTCAATTAATCAAATAATCCTTGAGCACTAAATCAGCATATTTAATGATTTCTGAAGGATCGTGTGACATGACACACATTTTAAAATACATGAAAATTGAAAACAGTTCTTTTAAATTGTAATAATATTTCACACTATTACAATTTTTACTGTATTTTTAATCAAATAAATGCAGCCTTGGTGAGAATGTAAATAAATATTACAACCCCAACACAACTAGACATGAGACTAGACATATTCTGTGGTGACCAGATGGTCTGATACCTTCTGGGTCACAGAGCGTTGCTGCCAAAGCCGAGAACACAGACCCACAACCGTTCATAACAACAACCTGCGAAAGAACCGAAGAACATAAGCATGTGGCCTGGATTTCTCATTTAATAGAAAGAGGAAGACTAACAGAAATAATACCATAAATAATATAATGCTGATGTAGCAGAAGCAGAAAAACACTCACATTCTCAGGTTTTAGAGGTTTGGGAGAACGACAGTAGTCTGAGAGGAACTTAGCAACTTCCTCTCGAAGGCTTTGGGGAAAAGAAAGACCCAAGAACATCAATACTGTGAAATGAAAGCTGAACATGGGATTTTACACAAACATGAGAGTCAAATGATAGATTTTGCAGAAAAACAAAGAGACTTAAAAGAAGAAATAAAAATGGTCGCTTACACACTGTGGCCTTTCCAATCGGGGTATTGTAAGAAAGCAGGTTCAATGTGAAGCATGTCAGGTCGCATCAGCTGTTGGAGAAACCAAGAATCGGTCAACAACCATTATGACATGTAATATCCAGACTCAATGACAATTCTTTATATTTTTGTGCATTTAAAGATTGTTTCTTTTCTTTTTGTTGTAATAACCCTATAATATTCTTCTGAAAGCAATGTGAGTGGTGTTGATAGGGTGTTATAGACGGTTGCTAGGACATTGATATGCGGTTGCTAAGGTGTTCTGAATGGCATTTAGCTTGTTTTAATTCAGTTGCTAGGGTGTTTTGGGTGGTTGCTCACTGGGCAAAAGAGCACATTCCCCAAGACTCCCAAGATAGCGTGATATATATTATATATATATATATATATAGCACGTCATGCCATTTTAATGGGATTTTTTTTTATTGCTCACCAGGCGAAAATCACCGCTAATGAAAAAGGATCTTCGCTTATGAATGCTAAACAAGTAAATCACATCTCTTACCCTTTTCTGCAGGAGGTCAAAGCACAGCTTGTTTTCACTGGTTCCTAAGTTTATAATGCCCTGAAATAAATATTAAAAACCACAGCAAATTACCACACAACAGAAGCTGTCCCAAGAAACTTGTGGCCTCTGCACTAACCAAAGCACTGCCTTTAAAATCAATACTTGGTTTATACAAGGTCTATAATATCAGAACAAATGAGTACTCTCATACAGAGAATGAACTAAGCAAGTGACTGTAGATTGGTAATGTATTTTAACAAATCTTCTCTAATATAAGCAGTTTTTTTAGATCATATTAATCTTGATTTAAACTGGAATATTGTTTTCGAAATGAATGATGAAACTGATTTAAAAATGAACATGAATTTGTCACACAGCAAGATGATTTAAAATGAACTAATTAAGGAAAAGAGGTGATTAAAATTGTACAAAAAGGCTAGGCACAGGGAGTGTACCCTTTACTTGAAAATTCAATATTTTCACAATTTAATTTAAACTAGGCTTTTATTTTAACTCCCTTCCACCACTTCTTATACATGACTGTTATTTACTATCATGTGGTTTTGAACTGTGCAGTAAAATGTGATTCTGCACTGTGCAGTATTTTTTTTCTAATCAGTCATTTGTTCATTTCTGCATAAAACAGGTAGAATACATTTTTTCTGGACTTTGAAAAGTAAATGATACATTTTATACTTTTATATACCCATATTACAGTTCAAAAGTTTGGGGACAGTAAGGTTTTATTTTTTGCTCACCAAGGCTGCATTTATTTGCTGAAGAATACAGTAAAAACAGCAATATTTTGAAAAATATGATTACAATTTTAAATAACTATTTTCTATTTTATTTTAAAATGTCACTTATTCCGGTGATGCAAAGCTGATTTTTCAGCATCATTACTCCAGTCCTTCAGTGTCACATGACCCTCCAGAAATCATTCTAAAATAGGCTGATTAGCTGCTCAAGAAACACAGTTGTGTTTCCTAATATTTTTGCGAAAACTGTAATATATATTTATTCATGATTCTTTGATTAAAGTCCGAAAGAGCAGTGTTTACTTAAAATAGAAATCTTTTATATAGTTATAAATGTCTTTCCTGCCACTTTTGATCAGTTTTATGCATCCTTTCTGAATAAAAGTCTACATTTCTTACCAAAAAAATTAATAAATCTTATATAGGTATAAAATGTTTAATTTATTTTTCCAAATCCAGATCATAGTACAATATGTTTCATGCAGAAAATTGTAATCGATAATAATAAAGCAGTACAGCTTCCAGGGAGACTAACATGTGGGTTTGAATTCTCGTCGTGCTTGTTGGCGTGATACTGGTTGTAGCCTTCCTGCAGGATTCCGTGGTGCAGCCGCATGCTGTTGCCACGGCAAGACAGGTACGGGCTGTACTGGGCCGTCTGATCACCCCAAAGCATGCTGGGTACAGTTTTGGCACTGTTGGGTAACAAACAGGGGAGCAAGGTTTGTGATGTGCTGGGCACCGGGAACGTTTCCCTGCTGGTGGAGGCACTCTGGTCTTCCGCCCCACGTGATGAACTCAGGACCCTGGTCAACATGGACATGAGACGAAACTCATGATCTCTCTCTTGCTTTGCTCGTCTCTCCTCCTGCTGCTCCCTCCGCTCCTCAGCCCGTGCCTCCTGCTGCATCCGGGCCTCCTCCAGAGCCAGGAAACGCTCTTCTGCTGTCTGCTGCCAGCTTAGATACCCAGCCAGAGCATTCGATAACACCCCTTCGCCCCCACGTCCCACTCGGCGACGCTTCCTCTGATGGAATGATCCGGAACCCCCTTCTTGGTCGCCATGGCTACCTCCTTCTCTCATTGCCATGGGAGCTGTTGCCGGGGATACTCCTGCATTGGAGGAGCCAGTCATGTTCTGGTCACTGCAATCTGTGGTGTGATATCATCAAAAATGACACATTAAATCAGTCAATCAGAGAAAAAAGACCAAATAAAAACTTAATTAAAAATTAACTAAACAATTATCTCAATTTTATTAAAGCGACAGTTGGTGTGATAACATGGCAGTACTGTAAAGAACATCTGCGGTGCTAAAAGTAAGGCACTGGATGGCAAATCACTGCCAACAGCAGAGACACAACAAAGGGTTTGGCATAAATACTGCAATAATGCCTGTACACCGTTAAACTGCACAGACCCTCTAAATAAATATGGATTATATTAGCTAAAACTGGTAGGTCAGGCTCATACAGTAGTTCAACTTTTTCTTGACGTTACATCCATGCAATGGTTTTTTTTGCACATTGTTGCAATGAAACAGTTTCATGCACATACTAATGAAATGCACAAAAAATAAATAATAAACATGCCAGCCAAATGCATAAATGTATAAATATATATACTACCATTCAAAAATTTGTGGTCAATAAAAAAAAATTTACATTTTTTTTTTAAGGAAATTAATACTTTTATTCCGCAAGGATGCATTAAACTGATCAGTAATAGTGACAGTAAAAAAAATTATAATGTTGCAGAAATCTTCTATTTCAAATAAATGCTGTACTTTTGAATTTTGTAATATTCTGAACAAAATGTATCATGGTTTCCACAAATATATTAAGCAGATGTTTTCAACATTGTGTCTTGAGCATCAAATCAGGATATTAGAATGATTTTTGAAGGATCATGTGACACTCAAGACTGGAGTAATGATGGTGAAAATTATGTTTTCCATCACAGGAATAAATTACATTTTCAAATGTACATTAAAATAGAAATAGTTATTATAAATTGTAATAGTATTTCATAATATTACTGATGTTACTGTATTTTTGATCAAATAAATGCATCCTTGCTGAGCAAACAATAAATAAATAAATAATAAAAGTCTTTCAAAAACAAAAATCTTACCAACCCCAAACTTTTGAACAATTGTGTACTGTGTTAAGCAGATGGTGTTTTGTTACGGTTTCTTTGTAGTTTACTGAAGTCAAGGCAGATGTTTTTTTATATCATTCAAACATAAACATTTATTTTTATGCTTTTAAATTGTATACTGTAATTGATATTATGCTGATTTAAATATGTGACCAAGGTAACATTTTCTACTTGGCTAACACAGATAATGAATGTTGTCAAATTAGTAATTGTCAAAATTGCAAGAATAACCTGTGATAATAATTAGTTAGAATGAGTTGAATATTTCTAATCAATTTATAATAATTACCATTATTTTCCAAAAAGAAAAAAGAAAAAAATTGTTTATGAATTTATAGCTGTAGTGAATAGCTGTATAAATTCCATGTGTTATTGCAAATTAAAAACAATTTGAGTTGAATTACTGAAATAAATTAACTTTTCCACGACATTCTAATTTATTGAGATGCACCTGTAGTCTGTTTCTGTTCATATAAAGAAAACTTAAAGGACAAAAAATATAAAATATGTTGAAAATTAATTTTAATAAAATTGTGGTGGGACCAGTGAAAATGCTGACAGGGTGAGAAATCTGAACTACTTGCCTCCCAAAAATCTCAATTATTGAGCAATATGCATATATAAACATTGATCTATCTATCTATCTATGCAACAAATGTCTGTATAGTGGAACATCTGTGTTTAATATTGTGTAGTACATCATTCAGATGATGTTTGGTTTCTGTTGCACTGTAATCACTGAAGTGTGTATCTGTATTTACACATCCATATCTGTCTATCTGTTCATCCATCCATCCATCAACAGACCGTTTAGGATACCTGATTGGGAACAGATGACATGTGCGTTTCCCTGCTCTCCGTCCATCTCAGTGTTCTCCTCTGTGTTTGGACCCGCATGTTTGTGTTCAGCAGCGCCTTCATCATCCTCATCAACAGGTCCGAACTCATAGATCATCTCAGGCGGGCCCGCCGCTTCATCATCGGAGCTCATCACCTCCGTCTTGATCTCCAGCATTTCACCTACTCTGGGCGGGTGACCCGGCGCCTCTGACCCCTGCAGTCCGGTTGCCTGGTTCGTCACCGTACCGCCCCATAAAGGCAAAGTCGAACCGGAGGTTGCGGCGGATCGGTTGCTCTGCGCCCTTTCCATCAGCTCGTAATACCTCGCGGATCTCAAAGTCTTCTGCTTGTACTCCAGCTTCAACTTTTTGATCTTCTCCCTGCACTGATCCCCGGTCCGATTGATGCCCTTCTGCCGCAGAGTGCTGGCGATTCGGTTGAACACATGCTGGTTTCTGAGGCAGGTCACTAGCTCGGTTTGGACCGGCACGTCCGACCAGATCTGCAGCAGCTCAAGCACCTCTGGTTCGGACCAGTTGCTGCCACGTTCATACTTCTTACCGTAGACGTGAATCAAATGCATTGCAGCACTACAAATAAAGCTACAGTGTTATATTTATAGACTGCTGCAAGTATGTTCACGCATTGGTCTGGTACCGCGTTTATATGACTAAAAAGCAAATGCATTAAAATATTAAAACTCCAACGAGTGAGTAACTGTAATCAATCATCTAAAACGAGCGCTGGTACTTTATCCGGACCGGAACCAGATTCCTTTACTTTCTAATAATAGTCTCGATCATGCATTTTCAGCCTCGATCATAAGAACCTTCAGGGAGGAAAACAGGTAGGTGTACCTCAGTGTACTCTACTGTAACTTTTGAGTGCTGTACTCTGTTACAACACATGCATCAAATTGCCTTACATACAGATAGAGTTTCTGTCTGCTTCCATTTTGTAAAAAGGATGTTACAGTTACAGTAATCAGTACATCTATTTTTGTAGGACACAGAGACGATGGAATGGAAAGCCTGACTAGACATTTCAGCTGATGCCAGGGGTGGATTAGGCATGCAAGAGGATTTCCCCCCCGCTGCTAGGGCCAGTATAGCCTGTGATGTTGATGAGATTCTCTGGCCTGACCCAGAACAAAGATGTGATGCTGGGGCAGAATATTTTTTGTTGTTGTTTGGTGTATTGTACTGTACAGTACATTAAGGAATAAAAAAAATGTGTAAATGTATACACATGTGTTCATTATGTGAAAAGTTCCTTGAGGGGGAGAACCACAAGCGCTTGTACTCCAGCTTCAACTTTTTGATCTTCTCCCTGCACTGATCCCCGGTCCGATTGATGCCCTTCTGCCGCAGAGTGCTGGCGATTCGGTTGAACACATGCTGGTTTCTGAGGCAGGTCACTAGCTCGGTTTGGACCGGCACGTCCGACCAGATCTGCAGCAGCTCAAGCACCTCTGGTTCGGACCAGTTGCTGCCACGTTCATACTTCTTACCGTAGACGTGAATCAAATGCATTGCAGCACTACAAATAAAGCTACAGTGTTATATTTATAGACTGCTGCAAGTATGTTCACGCATTGGTCTGGTACCGCGTTTATATGACTAAAAAGCAAATGCATTAAAATATTAAAACTCCAACGAGTGAGTAACTGTAATCAATCATCTAAAACGAGCGCTGGTACTTTATCCGGACCGGAACCAGATTCCTTTACTTTCTAATAATAGTCTCGATCATGCATTTTCAGCCCGATGCTTTTGTTCTTTATTCAAACAAGTCCTGATACATCCGGGTTCACGGCACATGCGTGCTGCCCTTATTCCGGGATAAATTTGGACCGTGACAATAAAGAACGGCGCTGCGCATGCGCTGAAAGAGGAACGTTGAGGCAAGAGACTCATTTGTTGCATAGGCGCGCCATCTAGTGTTTACACTAATATGTTTGAAGCGTTGCAATATATTTATTTACTTATTTACTTCTACTTGTTAAGGCAGACTAACATTTGTGAATGTTATTTGATAACAAATTAACACATATATATATATATATATATATATGTATAAATGTTTTTTTCATGACTTTAGTGTGTCTGATGTTTACTTTCAGCAAGAGTGAATGGTTTTGAGTGTAGAGCTTCATTTTGACCTGAAAATAGGATGTTTGGGGAATTGGGTGAGACGTTATGGATTTGTTTACTGTTTTGAGAATATGAGGCATAGTTTCAAGAAATGTTTAAGCAATCGAGAAAAACTGTAACATTAGTTAACTACTGAACATTAGTCAACATTAACAATAATAAAAATACTTCTAAAGCAATTATTCATCTCAGTTAATGTTAATTTCAACATTTACAAAAACGTTATTGAAAACAGTAATAAGTTATGTCTGTTTACATTATTTGGACGTGAGCAAACAAATATCAGTTGTATTAATTAATGAACGTCAACAAAGATTAATAAATGTTGCAACAAATGTATTGCTCATTGTTAAGTCAATGCATTTTCTTATGGTGATTCTCATTATAATATTTCTATTACAATCAGCATAACTGAAAGGCAATAAAACAAATATCACCATGGTGTATAAATAATTTATAATTTGAATAATGGATTCCTCCTTAAATCCTTCCTTTCAATCCTAAACAAGAATAAAAGTGTGATGTAAATAAAGCATTCATTGTTTTTTGTTGGAGCTGCAGGCTTAAGACTTTTATTTTATTTATTTTTATTTTTTTTTATTTTTTTTTTAATATTTTTTTTTTTTCGATTTTACTTTTTCTTTTTTTGCGATACTTTGGCAATAAATAAAAAAATCATGGAAGGACAAAAAATCAGCTTAGCAGGAGCTGGGTTCAGTGAAGATGAATCCTTGAAAGAAATTCTGTTTTCTTTCGTGACCTGCATGCTGCTGCTGCCGGAGTAAAAACATTGACAAAACTGTAAATCTAATATATGACTTTCAAAGCAAACATTATGCTGATTACATTTGGCTCTCCACACTGACAACTATCCAACTGTAATCTGATTCATTCACAGCAATGAAAATTCTGTCATCATTCACCATTCACTTTCATTGTGTGCATATGTGATGAAAATGAACAGCTCCTAACGTTAACAGTCCTGCAACATTAGTCAGAATATCCATTTCTGGGTAAACTGTTTCTTTAAGATTGCAAGATATGCATTTACTACTGGTACTGTATTTAAAAGAGGTCTGTGATTAGGTAAAATTTTAATTATGAACAGTGTGTCTGGTCTGAATCCTGCAGATGGAGCCCGCGAATCACAGACCACAAATAGGCTCATGCCATGACGTACTTCCTGGGAATTGTAGGCCATTTGTGATTATCGGGGATTTGTGTACGGATGTATTACGGAGCCCGTTATGTCTATAGAACAATAAAGAAGACGCTACCGATGGCACGTGACACCACAGAGGTTTTAATTTAATTTACAAACAGTTAGATTTTAAGTATACCATGTAGACTGGCAGACGCAAGATTAATAAATAATTAAAATAAAGGACTACAGGAAGACGCGCGCGCTGTTGAAAGTTTCATCGATCTGCGCGCTCTCGTCGCGTGACGCCGAGTTGAGTTCACTGGGGTCTGGCGGAACGGGTAAAAACATTGACAAAACTGTAAATCTAATATATGACTTTCAAAGCAAACATTATGCTGATTACATTTGGCTCTCCACACTGACAACTATCCAACTGTAATCTGATTCATTCACAGCAATGAAAATTCTGTCATCATTCACCATTCACTTTCATTGTGTGCATATGTGATGAAAATGAACAGCTCCTAACGTTAACAGTCCTGCAACATTAGTCAGAATATCCATTTCTGGGTAAACTGTTTCTTTAAGATTGCAAGATATGCATTTACTACTGGTACTGTATTTAAAAGAGGTCTGTGATTAGGTAAAATTTTAATTATGAACAGTGTGTCTGGTCTGAATCCTGCAGATGGAGCCCGCGAATCACAGACCACAAATAGGCTCATGCCATGACGTACTTCCTGGGAATTGTAGGCCATTTGTGATTATCGGGGATTTGTGTACGGATGTATTACGGAGCCCGTTATGTCTATAGAACAATAAAGAAGACGCTACCGATGGCACGTGACACCACAGAGGTTTTAATTTAATTTACAAACAGTTAGATTTTAAGTATACCATGTAGACTGGCAGACGCAAGATTAATAAATAATTAAAATAAAGGACTACAGGAAGACGCGCGCGCTGTTGAAAGTTTCATCGATCTGCGCGCTCTCGTCGCGTGACGCCGAGTTGAGTTCACTGGGGTCTGGCGGAACGGCGGGAATACTCCGTAACGGTTCCTCGGCGGATGTGCTTTAAATTTCCATCGTGAACGGAGTTCATTTCGGAGCTGTAGTTAGTCTGAAATGTAAGCCCGTTACCGGATTCCGAGGCTGTGGAAAGCGAAATGACAGCTCGGTTCGTGCTTGAGGAGGGGTCAACGGTCTCATATCTGAGGTAAATGACAGTTCGTGTGTTTGTCGTTGTTTAATTTAATTAGAACGGAAAACTGAGGTGAAGTTAAAGAAAATAACGTTTTTATTTACTAAATTTATTCATGTCATATTAAGCTTTTACGCTTTAGTCCAACTTCTGAGAGCAGTTTCATACAATTTGCTGTGAAGAATTTGTTTTTGACGTTATTTTTTTTTATTTGGACAGTAACGTTAACGTTATATTTTTGTTTTCGTTCATTTTTATGGATGACAAAAAGTGACTGTTTCGTTTATTTTCTTTTACGCACATTGGTTTGAAGAAGCCTTCTTATAATTATTATTATTATTGTTATTATTATTTTGTAATATCAAAAAGGTGACCAAAAGAGATACTTAACTCAAAAATAATCTAATGTTGTTCCAAACCTAAATAGAAATGTCTCGGTCACCGTTCACTTTCATTGCACCTGTTTTCCATACAAATAAATTAACAGTAACGTTAAGGCTGTTATTCCGCCGCACGCCTCCTTTTGTTTTCCACGAAAGAAAAAAACACATATTTAAAATTTTCTAAACTGACTCCAAATCCTCCGAAAGATTTATTATCGTATTGCACGCCCAGTGTTTTCAGTGTAATTGAATGATTTCCGATGCTCTGACTGATTTACGGTGCATGCGAGTTTTCTTGTGAACCAAATAAAAATTCTTAGTGTTCAGTGCAGGAACGTTAAATGAATGCAAAGCGAGCATAAAGACACTGTTGTGATACTCTTTGTCTCACGTAGTTCATATGATGACTGTGTGATGGTCCTTAGAGAATATCAATCATTGTATTTATATCATATCATTATAAGTGTCCTTTGACTTGTCTTGAAACATTCGTTCTTTTGGCAGGTTTTGCTTATGAAATCTGGCTTACCCAAAGGTTTTTTTTTTTTTTTTTTAAGAACAGGCAGTGTGGTCATCTTCTGTTCTGATCCTGACAAGAGAGAGAGAGAGGAAAAAAGAGGTAGAGATAAACAGTGTATATGTGTGCTGTCTCTCCCTGTCTAATGAGTGACTAAGCACTTCGGTTACTGCCCTTACAGAGCCATCATGGATCATTAAAGCTTTAGTAGTTGTAGTTGTGTTTGATGAGGAGTTATTAAGGCATAGTAATTACTGTTCTTTCTTCCCTAGAGAACACACTATAAAAATTTGGCCCACCAGCATACAGTAGCATCGCCCGGGACATCGCCTCTCGCAAGCATGCAATCTGTCAGATCCTCGGAGACAGATAGATAATCTTTCTTTCCATTTGATTCAGGCCTTAACGGGTGCTCAGAGTCATTAAATATGAAAAATAAGTCATTTGAAGTGTTGAATGAAGATTAATGGCCAACCTCCAAATAGATCCTGAAGTTCTATGTGATTGACTTCACATTAATTTGAATGTCATTTTGGCTTCGTGACCTGTTCCTGAACCATTGGGAATTGTGATTTACTAGATATGTGCTCTGTAATTTTTCGGTTCTAGGAAAGCTGTTGATAAGCAATTATTTTGATCATTTCTGGTCAATGTTGCGGTTGCAACACAATTACCAGAATTCCCTTTGGCCTGGTTCCACGTTCTGCTTGTAAGCTGAAAAAAATAGTGGTCTACTTGTTTCCAATACACAAAGCAGCACAAAGACCTTGTCAGACCTAATAAAGATGAGAAAAGACAAGCCACAAGCCCTGTTTCTATCTCAGAACAGTAGTTGACTTGAAATCAACAGCCTTTCTGTCACATCTTACATGTGTTGTGCTCTAAAGGTGGATCTTTCATTACCTCCTACATTTATCCATTAGAATAACCTTTCACAAGTGGCTGCATTATTAAATTAGTCTTGTCGAGACAAGCAAAGATTGAATACAGCGGACGGTTAACCTGGATGGCAGTTATTTAACAATGCTGAAAATGGCTAAGAGGCGGCAAATAATTTTCTGAGAGCTGACCTCTTTTCCATTACTTGTCTTGTAAACTTGTCTTAGCTGTTAATTGACTGAATCTTCTTAAAGGGGTCATATGATGCGATTTCAAGTTTTCCTTTCTCTTTGGAGTGTTACAAGCTGATTGTGCATAGATAAGATCCCTGAAGTTGCAAAGACTAAAGTCTCAAAACCAAAGAGATATTCTTTATCAAAGTTAAGACTCTGCCACGCCCCCCTAAAACGGCTCGTTCTAACACACCCCCACATATCTATGTCACTATGTGGAAATATTTGCATAATGCACCCAAATGTGCACGCAAAGAAAGAAGGCATGGTTTCAGTAACCGCAGTTAGTGTTGAAGCAGCCATGTCAGGGAGACGCTGTGTGTTTCTAGACGAAAGCAAAAGCACTTTATTTGGCCTACCAGAAGTAGATGCATTTAGGAATCTTTAAGATTACTTACAACAGAACAGCAATGCAAAGGAGGGGGCTTTGTAGAAAACGAAGCGTTTGAGAGAGGCGGGGCATAGAGGACCTACAATAATGTACAGTATTTGAAAAATAATGTGTTTTTTGAACATTAAAGCATGTCAACATATCCTGTTACACCAAATACACAAAATAATGATCTTTAAAAAAGCATCATATGACCCCTTTAAAAGGAGGTTAATGAAATCTATTATTTGCTTTAAACTATCGATTAGGTTTAGATACGACATGCGTTGCTTTTGCAGTTACAGTGAAACGTATGGGTACAGTATCTCTCTTTCGCTCTTCCTCACTGTCTCTCTCTCATTTTCTGTGCTTGCGGAGGGGTGACATTCGCAGGTTCCATCAGTAAGACACACATGGTTTTCTCCTCTTTCCTCTCCAGCTCACTGCACTGTGCCAGCCCTTAATGAGCTCTGTAATGCAGATTTTAGACGTGACGATTTGTTTGTTTCTTCAGCAGGCCTTTTATCAAGATACTCACTTCTTCCTACCAGGAGCTGCTATTTAAATGCTAAACTCTGCCTTGTAGCCATCATACTCTGTGGAATAGTTCTTGTTGTTTTCTTGTTTTAACAGACATTGTGCAGGTTTGTGCTATAATTTTAACACTTCCTAGACCCTGGCATCACGCCTTCGCTTTAGAAGGAAATACTATGAATTTGCATGCTTGCTGTCTTCGAAAGCACATGCCAGGCTTTATTGTTCATGCTCTGTTTTGTTGTAGAGGGCGTCGGGGGTTATATACTAAGCCCTGAGCCAAGCTTTGAGCTTACTTATACAGTCAGCAAGAACTGAGCTGTCTCTAAGGAGCAGCCTAACTCTCATGGGACTCCCTCTTGCCGTGGCAGAGAGCTTCTCTGATGGATGGTGCAATGCTGAAGCCACATGGTCATCATCCCAATGTATATGGTGTCAAACCTTGTGTAAAACACCTTCTGTCTTCCCCTGACCATGACTGCTGTTCCCAAAATGATCTTCTGGAAGAAACAGGATTCAAGCGCATTATAAAAGTAATCCTAACTCTAGGGGAGTTGGAAAATTAGCCTATTTTCAAAAATAGTGGAGTGTTCCTTTAAGACAAGCAACATCAGTGGGAGATTTTATGTCCTTTTTTGTGAACTTGCTCTAGATACAAGCATGTAGCAAGTGGGTACAAGTGAAACACACAGCTTTCTCCTTGTCCTACAAAATGTTGTTTGTATCCCAGTTTCCCTTGGTGTAACGCTATCAATAGCACTCAAGACACCTTTATGAAAATGTATGACTCGCCACGGTCCCTCTGAGAATGTTTTTTTGACAGAACAGTTATGTTTAGATAACCTGAGCTTTATAGAAAATGATGAACCACTTGGTGCACTAGTATTTATTTCCTGACACCCTGTCTTATCTTCTCCAGGTCATTAAAGTGCTGAATTCACAGTGCAGCCCACAGATGCATTAGAAAACAAACTTCATCACCAGAAGGCTTGGAGACAAAGCACTCCTGTTCATGGAGGGCCGCTGGACCCTGCTGCTGTTTCTGGGGGCGTACCTGGTCCTCCTGGCTGCTGAGACACGCTTGATTACAGGCCAAGGCATCTACACCAACACGTGGGCTGTCCACATTGAAGGGGGAGCCGAGGAGGCTGAGAAGATTGCACACAAACATGGTTTCATCAGTCACGGGCAGGTGAGTGCTATCTCTTGTATCTTGTGAGAGTTGCTACATTTGTGTATGTGGACATAAGGCTGCATGAGGCTTGTAGTGATGTTCTAGTATATCTTTCACCTTCTTGCTGTCAAGCTCTGTTGCTTTACACAAGAGGAAGACAGATTTACACACACTCACATATATACTCGCACAATTGCGAAGGCCCCTTCGAGAAGTCCTTGTAGATGCTTGTTGAGTCACCTTTCCCCTCCGTCTGTCACTGTTCAATTCATTAAGATGGAGATGCGTCAGCTGTGATTGGGGAAATTAATTTCGGCTTATGTTGTATTCTTTTTCCTTGCAGCCCGCATTGTCTCGTTTGTCTTGCCAGATGTTCCCTCTTCTGTTGTTATGGCATTAAACGCTTAGCTGGAAGACGAAAAGCAGGAATGTATCTGACAGCTGAAACATTGTATGTGAATTAATCCCTGCGAGTGCAATGCCCTCTGAGCTCGCTGTGAGGAGTCTGTGAATAGCACGTGTGTGGGAGGACAGGAGTGGAAAGAGATGCCAAAATGAAGCTCTCCTCTCTTCTCCCTTCTACTCCTCCTCTCCTCTCCTCTCCTCTCTAGGGATTACAGCGGAAACCAAGGAAATGCTTTAAGCGCCACCTGCTGGCAGATAGTGAATCTGCGTCTCATTCAGCTCGTGTGATGTGTGTTTCATGCAGATATTTTTATGTATAGTTCCACAAAACTGAAGTCAAACCATTCTGTTTTTGCTTCAAATTTAGAAATTATTCAATGTAATTTAGATTTTAAAAAATCCTCATGTTGCATGTATGCAGCATATTTGTTTGGATAATGATTATTATTATGTTTAATGATTATTAAACATAATTATATCATTGTTTGGAAATGATTGCCTCTCATTTTAAATGGAAAGAGCACAGACAAAGCCTTGTTTTGTTTATATGAAGATATTTCTTTTATTTGTGTTACTTATTTATTTGATTTGGGGCTTGTTTTAAAATGTTAATTTAGTTTTGTTATTTACATTTACATTATATTTAAATTTTGTTATTTAGCAGATGCTTTTATCCAAAGCGACTTACAAATGAGGACAATAGAAGCAATCAAAACCAACAAAAGAGCAATAATATACAAGTGCTGTATTAGTATATTATTATAGTTATATTTCAATTTCACAAAGAAACATGCAGCATTTTGTCCAAGCAATAATAAAAGGACACATTTATTTATAATTTGTCTTAAAAAAAAAAAATCGTGGATCGAATCGTGAGTTGAGTTAATCGTTACATCCCTACTCCTCTCCTCTCCTCTCCTCTCACATTTACCCTACTGTAAATCAAACCATAAACACTAAACACTTTTAACCCTGCTTGAGATCCTGATCATAACTTAACTTTCTCTTGGCCTAGTTGGTCCAGTAATTCTAATTTGACTTGCCCTGCCAACATTTCTGCTGGCCCCACCACAAAATAATATATATATATATTTAGCAATGCATTTTTTATTTGCTAGAAATCATAATTAAAATTTTGTAAAATGTTTCTCTTGTATAAAAAAATCTATCTGTCTTTCTGTCTGTCTGTCTACCTGTCTATCCTTAGTCAAGAGTCTCCTTTCTAATGTAAACTGACAGAGCTGAACAAATTAAGTCACTCATTTTCGACCGATACAAACCAGCGATTCTGGTACACACATCTCAGACATCCATTACTAAGGAGATAATAAGCTGGAGGGGAGCAGTATTAGATAATTCAGTTTTAATTCCTTTGTTTATGCAGTGTCAGAAGTCAACCAAACACATTAAAATAACTATTCTGGTGGAACTTCAATTATTCCTCTGATACAAAGTCATGATATTGTTCTTAAACGGCATATGTTGCATGAAAAGCATAAATAACTGGTGTCAGATCAGTGGGAAGGGTACTCACCAACTGAAGCCAGTAGTATATGTAACAGTTTCCATTGGAAGAATGTTACAGAAGTTAATTTAATGATTGTGTGTGTGGGTGACAGGAGGGAAAATGTGGCCTACAGTGCAAGCAGGCAAGTGAAAATTAATGTGTGCAAATGTGGCAAATTTTTAGGCACTCCGTTTCAAATAAGTGTGGACTTGTACATAAATTAATTCCATCACGGTAAAAACGGGTTATTATTTAATTGTTGTACACATGCATGGATGTCTTTGGCCATTCCATTGTGCTGTTTTTGTTTGTTTGTATGTTTTTTTGTTTTGTTTTGTTTTGTTTTGCAAAATGGTTCTTTTTAAAAAATTGTTTAAAACTTTTTTTAAAAAGCATCTTTCCATTCAATTGTGGTCAATCTTGCTCCCGAGGTGATTTTTAGTCAATCTATGAAAGTCAAGGACACAGGTGTCCTAGCAGAGTAACTACATGTATAGTTCATATTTATAGCCATGTTCCACTGTTGTTTGACAATAGACTTGTGCCGGTATTCGGTAATGCGATATATCTCTCGTTTCAGAACTAAATCATCCGCGATCGTTTTGTCTGTCTCGCCTCACTCTTCTTGTCAGTCAGCTCGACTCACTCTCCTCACTGGATAAATGAAATCTGATCTGTGATGCGACTGTCGTTCGGCACGCTGCATTGAGCAGCCGTGTTCAGTTTTTAATTGTAGTGTCTGTTCCTTTACTGAACCAAAATATTTTTATTACTATAAAAAATCTAAACGACTGTGGGTGTCGGTGCCGCGGTGGGCAAGTGACATAACCGGTGTTGCGGCTTAACACCGGTATCACCGTCAGCACCGTCTATCGCGGCAAGCCTACTGCACACCAAAATTTTTGTTTTTCTTAAAATTTTAATGTAGGTATACGAGTGCTCTTAAACAAAAATGTGAGTGTAGAGACCTGTCAGATGTCACATCAACAACTGCGCAAGCTGCACACAAACACGTGAAGTTTGATTTAAACAGCTTGAGAACTTTTCCACTCCATCCTTGTTAAAAAAAATCTTGCGTTGTGATAGACTGTGCTGTGTGTACATGCACATTTTGTGTTTGCATGGAATTCCTGGCGTTCATTAGTGTGGCATAATGAACAAGCTCTCCCTGCATCTCCATTGATTTATGCCTAACACTGACCTGTCAATCAAACACGGGACACTTTCACACCCAGCACGGCAGATTGATTTTTCATTATTCATTTCAGACTCTCAGACAGATTGTGAGAGTCCTTGAAGGATCCCTGTGTTCTGAGTTGAATTTTTGATGCCATATGGCGCTTTCTCTCGTCTCCCTCTCTCTCTCCATTTGATGTTATTTTTTTCTGCTCAGAAAACGACTTGAGCTGAGAGCTTTGCAATGCGGGTCTCTGGGTAAGGAGGCGTGGCACGCTAATCCAAAGTGCTGCCGCCACAGCCTTGTTTTGGTGTGGAGCTTCCTTGCAGCGATCCACCAGAAATCCTACACCTCTGAAATGATATCGCTTTAAAAATGCGTTATATAGAGAGAGGAACAGAAAGCGAGAGACTGAGATGAAAAGTAGCGAGACTGTGAAAACAGGACGAGAAATAGTAGCAAAAAAGAATGGATGAAAGCGAGAAATTGATTCAGGGAGAGCTAAGCAGTAAGACTCTGAGATGACAGGAAAGTTGAGCAATACATGTATGAATGGAGCGGATGGTGGATAGATTGGCTAAAAATGGGCAGGATAGGAAGATGAAGATGTGAGACGTAGACCAAAATACTGCAAGAAGAGACAGAATCGTAGAATGTTTTTGAACATTTGATTTTTTAATTTACAGCTATTCTGTGTGATATTTCCAGCCAATTAGATTGTGGCCTGCAAAACAAAAAGTTCAAATTCAACACTCTTTATCAGGGCTCCAAACAAAAAAAATCGAGTAAGAAGCCATTGGCTCCTATAAGAAAATATTTTAGGCGCCAAATTATTTTTTTAGGTGCCACAGAATAAACGTTTTATTTATTTTATTATTATTTTATAACATTTCAATCATACTTTCATGTGATTATGTCTCATCTTTTCTTGAAATTATCAGCATTTTAATCGATCTTGTAGATGTTTCTGCGCCCATGTTAACGGACCAGAACGGATCAGAGCTTTCACATTGCACGCGATTGCGGTCTGCAGCAGTCATGCTGCGATCGTTTCCGCACGGAGTCTATAGGCCCGGGTATACTTCACTCTCCGCGTTCCATTCTGTCTCACGCACAGCCGTGTCCGCAGCTTTCAAAGTATACTCAACCACGGATGAGTGCGGACGGACGAGCTCGACACAGGCGCAAGTCTATTTCTGCTGTGCTGCACGCGCTGAATTAAAGTGACAGCGCATTATTCGCGGTAAAAATTAACATGGATTGACACGGAAATTTAGTAATTACACCATAAATGCATATAATTAAAGTCTACTGGCACTCGTGGTGGTAGTTAAACAGTTATATTTATTGAGTTTAAACGTGACTATGTCTATGAAAGATTGTATTACTGTACTGTGATAAAAGAGAATTACAATGCTGAAAAAGCATTTTCAGAAACAACGTTTGGATTTGAAATCAATATAATGGATAAATGTTGTGTTTGTGGTAAACAGCCGCGGATCAGGAGCGGACTGCAAACGCGTCCTGTGCGAAAGCAAAATGAGTCTGCTGCTTCTGCACCGCATACACATACTGTATAGGCACTGCAGACGGAGTACGTGTGAACTTGGCGCAACAAATCTAGTTCAACATCTGAGGCAACGCCACAAAGAGCTCTATGGCCTTTGTATTTTTTTCTGCCATATGTCTATTCTACAGACATTTTGTCTGATTGAAGTATCACTATAAATAGTTATAACTTATAAAAAGAAGGCTTTAAAAAGATCGGTATCGGCAGATACTGCTTTCTGTGATCGGCGATTGGTGATCGGCCTCAAAAATCATGATCAGAGCACCCCTAGTTGCAATGTTTTCAAGCTTTACACGTTTTTCGCAGTTTGAGTTTTTACATGAGACATTTCAGTAAGTTGTACTGTAGGCTTTCTTATAAAATAGGCTACGTTTTGATGTTAATCAGGGTTCCCGCGGGTCCTTAAAAAGTCTTAAAATGTCTTAAATTTACTTGTATCAAATTTAAGGTCATAAATTGTACAAGGAAGTCTTAATTATGATTTCAAGAGGTCTTAAATTTGGGTACAGACCAGAATTGCGATACAGTTTAATGTTACGATTAAAATTCAAAAGGCTATGATTTTACTAAATAAATATGAGCGCTGCACCTTTCAAAGTCCGGTGCTGCGCTGCTTTGTGTTCTGCCGTTGCCGGGGAAACAGATCCGAAAGCGCCTCCTGCTGGCAGAGAATGAATGTGCATTTTTAGTAAAGCTGTTGTTGTGAGTAAGGTATTCCTGCAATACCGGAGGCTGTAGTTTCAGGACCACATTTCTAGGACCCTATAGTAAAAAAAAATACAATTATTTATTTTTATTTTTTTTGTATGTACAGTGCCTATAGAAAGTCTTCATACCCATTCATTTTATTTTTATTTTTTTTACATTTTATGTTGCGTTGTTAAACGGCTTTAAATTACTTTTTTTCCCCCCACATAAATCTACACCCCACTCACAATAATGACAAAGCAAAACCCAGATTTAGCACAACTTTGCAAATTTATTAAAAAGGAAACACTGGGAAAAAAAATGACATTGCACAAGTCTTCATACCCTTAACTCAAAACTTAGTTGAAGCACTTTGTCAACAATTACAGCCTCAGGTCTTTTTGTGTATGATGCAACAAGCTTTGCACATCTGCATTTGGGTTTTTTGACATTCTTCTCTTTAGATCATCTCAAGCTCTGTCAGGTTGGCTGGGGGACCATCGGTGGACAGCCATTTATAGGTTTCTCCAAAGATGTCTGATTGGCTCCAAGTCCCATCTCTGGCCAGGCCACTCAAGGACGTTCATAGAGTCGTCCCTAAGCCACTGCTGCATTGTCTTGGCTGTGTGCGTAGGGTATTTGTCATGTTGGAAGTTGAACTTTCAGCCCAGTCTGAGGTTCTGAGCGCTCTGAACCAGGTTTTCATTAAGGATATCTCTGTATTTAGCTGCATTCAGCTTTCCATCTTTTCTGATCACTTCCCCAGTCCCTGCCGCTGAAAAACACCCCACTGCATGATGCTGCTGCTACCATGCTTCACCGTTGGGATGGTATTATGCAGGTGATAAGCAGTGCTTGGTTTCCCTCAGACATGAACAAGGAACTGAGGTTCAGCAGACCAGATAATCTTTTATTTAGGTGTATTTTTGTAAATTCCAATCAGGGTTTCATGTATCTTTACTGAGGAGAAGGTTAAGCCGCAACACCGGTTACGTCACTTGCCCACCGTGCCACCGCCCCCCAAAAAAACATTTAGTTCAGTTAGAGGACAGACACTACAATTAAAAAATTTACGTGACTGCTCAATGTAGCGACTGTCGTTCGGCAAGCATCACAGATCAGCAGCTGGAGTCAGATTTATCACGTGAAGGAGAGTGAGTTGAGCTGACTGACAAGAAGAGTGAGGTGAGAAGATTTAGTTTGAAATTAAATGCAAAAGCATTTGGCGATATTTTGGATTTTGAAAAGCCTTTTGACTTTTTTTATTTATCTAAAGTGATTTTGGATTTTATTTTTTTATATTCGTTTCTTATTTATTTGGTTCCACAGTGTTTGCTGATTTTTACTTTTTTTAAACTTTGTGTAATTTATTTTATTTTACATCAAGGTGTATGCCGTGCCACCAACTTTCTTATTCATTTTGCTAATAAACGTTCTATATTTCTTATTTATTTAGTGTATTTTTATTCGTTTTGTTAATAAAAATGTTTAATATAAGTGAGTTTGTCGTTGTACTGTTTTGTTCTTGTCCATTCATGCAGTTGACTCTGAATTGCTGCTAAATTGAAAGTGAAAGTAGGATGTGCACTGGCATTTTTAAGCTATTTAAAAGTGAAGGAAAAGAGGGAAAACTCCAACAAACACAAACCCCTCCCCACCCCCCGGTGATACTGGTATTACCGGTGTTGTCACACGTCGATGTCTGCCATCTAGTGGTAGGGAATACAAATGAGATATTACACCATATTAGGAACTACGGTCTATTTTATTAAGTATGACATCTTGTCGCAATTTTGCGACTTTGGCGCTTAGAGGGTTAACTGGTGGGAAAAATTTCATCACCGTCACAACCCTGCAGGTTAGGATACATTGTAACACAAAATATAACTGTTTTTGTACACTGTAAGTCCACAGTGTCTTTGGTCTTTTAGTGTCATCCCTGAGGCTCAGTGTGAGCCCAAAACAGTGATTAAGACTGACAAAAGTGACATCAGGTCAACAAATGACCCGTCCAAAATGACGGAAGACACCTTATTCAACTGTTGAGGAACGATGTGACGTATGAGACATTTATCCAGGCCCATAATTACTTGATTGCCTGGCCAGAATCCTGCAGGGAAGGCTTTGGCCTGTACTTAGGTGAGAACGGATGGATAGATGAAGATAAAAGAATGAGAGTGGGGCTTAAATGTCACGTTTCTAGAGCTGTCATCCCTTAGAGCGATAGTATATTCCTGTGAGGAGGTGGGAGGAAGTTAGAGAGGACCTGGGGGAGTGAGACTGAGTTCCACATGCTGTCACGCTGGAGGCTGTGAATGTCACTGAACAGGTGAAGAGTGTGCATGCAATGACTCTTAAGCCTGCTTTCAACACCTTACCAAGCCTTGGCCATAACTAAAGCCGAATTCCTACTGTGCAGGTAATTGTACAGTTCACTCCAATACAGCTTGACTAGGGTTGTGACGGTGAGGAAATTTTCCCACCGGTTAATCGACGTGTGACAACACCGGTAATACCGGTATCACCGCGGGGGCGGGGCGGGGGCGTTCCCTCTTTCCCTTCGCTTTTAAATAGCTTGTTTAAATCATCCACGATCGTCTTGTCTGTCTCACCTCACTCTTCTTGTCAGTCAGCTGGACTCACTCTCCTTACTGGAGAAATTAAATCTGATCTGTGATACGACTGTCGTTTGGCACGCTGCATTGAGCAGCCGCGTTCAGTTTTTAATTGTAGTGTCTGTTCTTTTACTGAACTAAATGATTTTTATTTCTATAAAAAATCAAAACGACGGTGGGGGTCGGTGACATGGTGGGCAAGTGACGTAACCGGTGTTGCGGCTTAACACCGGTATCACCGCCAACACCGTCTATCGCGGCAAGCCTAATCTTGACCTGTTCCCTGTCATTTCCACAACCAATTTAAGAGCTATCACTAGTGCGGATATGCTATTTCATAGTATAACACAAGCTGAACAGGCTGTTATAAGTCAATTTGACTTTCCCAACTTCCTGACTACTAGACATTTCAAGGGCCTCACACTGTCCACACACCTGCCGCTTTTCACTACCACTACTGTAATGAGCATACCTGAGGAACATGGATTTTGAGATGGGGAATGAGGAAAAAACCGAGGAACAACTGGTTCTTATCACTGCAAGTAAAAGGAATGAGTTTAGGGAGCAGTTCAGGAAAATGAATCTTCAACCTGAGAGTTGTGAACAGCTGCTGAACCCATTTAGTGGAAAAGAGATGAAATAATTAGTAGTGGAGTAACACCATATGCTCTAGTTTTGCATTAGTGTTGTACGTGGCTGTAGCTTCAGAAACCATAGACACCTTCTTTGTCTTAAAGGTCAGTAGCCATTTAGCAGACCCTTTTATCTGAAGTGACTTGCTGCACATATAAATTTGCACCTTGAAGGGTTTTTACCCACTACATTTTGATTATCTACTTCTTGAAAACCCGCAAGCTATACATCTGCCACTCCACTTCTTGTCTCCAAAAAGCATTTGATTATATTTCTAGTACCCTTAAAGTATTCCACTTGCTCATTGGGCTAAACCAAAGACTGTGGTGCTGAATGCCGAGGCCATTGTTTCAGAGAAAAAGAGGAGGGTTGGGATTTGCATTTGGAAGAGGATTCTAGCATTTGTGAGGGTTTAATTTGGGATTTGAACAGCTTTCTTTGTCCCGACTGCAGTTGGTGTTGTTTTTGCGTTGTGCTTCGTTTATGTCGTGAATGTGTGTGTGTGAATAACGGCTTAGCAGGCAGCTGATCAGCACACTTCAGTGACGCATTTCACCCATCTTTCCCCACCTCTCTGCGTCTGCACACAAAAACACTCGTGATTGCTCCCATCGCTGAGCACAGCTCTCAAAGGCTTCTCTACGCTCATAGCTGCTGGTGGGGAAAATGGTGGCTGGTGTATTGTGGGCTGATTGCATTTGCCACAGTACCTTGATATCGTTGTCTTCTGTTTGATTTGAATGAGACAGGTCCTGGGATTGGGTACACAAAGCAAGTCTTTGGTTTCTGGGATTCTGAAGGTGGTGTAAACTAGGGCTGGGCGATATGTCAAAAATATCTTATCGATAATCGCCTTTAAAAAATCACGATATATGATAATATCGTCTACCCAAGCCCCCCCTCCACCATGCCCCGCCCCCGCTGAGACAACATTGCCGACATGCACCATAAACACACACCAGGTTCAGTTTGGACTTAATTATTGTCACATTAAAGTTTGGTTTTACTTTTCTTAGTTTGTGCTTAAACTAACAGAAAACATTAGCTTTGCAGTTATGTTGGTGTTGCTAATAATTTCCACTCTGTTATTATAAAATTTGTGTTTGAAATGAATTTCGTTTTGTGAGGAGAACTGTTGAGGAAAAATAATAGAACCCAAATGTAAGTTCATCATGGTGAAGTTGGACATTCTGGCGGTGATTGTGAGAATGTTAAATGCATGTTGATGTCATATAGTAATGTCTTGAAAAAAATATGCCTATTTCCAATGTTTCTCTTTCTTTTTGGCATTATCGCATGTGTAGACACATTTCATGATGGTACGTTTAATTTCCTTGATTATAACAATTGCAGCGTTGTTTTTAAACTAGTCAAGCTATAACGTATTTGATGGATTTCATGTATGACTAAAATCTAGGCCAGGGCGATAAAACAGTATCGATATTTATCGACGGTACACCTTCTTTGATAACGATAGAAAAAATGTTCGATATGGCACACAATATAGGCACGTGTTATGAGTGACGCAGACAGCACACACACGGTATCGAAGTCAAGGTATCGGTATCGATATCGAATATTTTTGAACGATACCCAGCCCTAGGTGTGCATCAGGGAGCGTCATCAGTGGCGCGCGAGATGCGGTGATGATGTACACTGTAAATCCTAACTAGTTCAGTTTACTTAAAAAAGTTTGGAAACCGATTGCCTTATTTTGGCAAAGTAAACTTAAAGGTAAAACTAAAGTTAATTTAATCAGTTTAAAGTAAAGAAAGCAAACTCTTCCTGAGTAAATTAAGTAATAAATATCAAGTTAGTTTAATGTCATTTCTAGTTAACATACTCCAGGATATTTACTAATCTTACTTAAGATGTAATAGTAAGATTACTTTATTAATTCCATTTAACTAACAGTGTTATTTTGTGTTCTGCAAACATCTTAAATGCTGTTATTCTCAACATGGATTTAATCTGCCATTTTAAGCTATGGGGACTTAAAACATTACGTGCAAACATTTTCTTCAAGTAAAGTGAACATATTTTTAGTAGTTCAACCAGCATGAAATGTACTTAACACAAGTTTGAATTTCTCAACCATTTATTTTTGTAAAAAAACAGCTAAAAAACTTAAAGAATATCACAATAAATAAAAAAAACTAAGCTTTTAAAACATCTGTGTTCTTATAATACTCTTTACAGACTTCTTGACTAAAAAGCACTTGTTGCTGTCATAATATTATCTGGACCTACTGGAACACCATTAAAAAGTAGAGCATTTTCAGAATGGTATGCAAACAGAACAGCAAAAATAAAATAAAGGCCTTTAAAACCAATCTATGACAATTCTTTCCTCCAACATGATTGACTTTATTGCGTTCACAATGAGGGCATGTCTTCTGATAGAACTGTGAGCAGGCCTACAACTGCTTCACTGAAGTCTGCAGCTACATCCACATCCTAAGTAGAGAAAGAAAAAATAGGTACGGTATGAATTTCTTCCTTTCAATACTGGAAATGTTCTAAAAGCATGCAGTGACAAGGGGCTGTTGAGAAAAATGTTAAAAAATGTTCTTTTAATTTAAGCAACTTTATTCATATTGATGACCAGAGTGAGTGTACAGTGATCTGCACATACATCAAGCACAAGGAAATGTAATCAAGCTTTAAATTATGATCACCAAAGAGAGATGACGAGATTTGTAGTGTGATAGTGACATTTCAGAATACATGATTTAAATCACAGAACATAAGTGTAAATTATCATTTGTGTCAACTATTACTGCATGCCTTCAAAAGACTTGGAATATTACACACACGTTCCATCGACTTTATTTTATTTGTACATTGTTTTCAATTATTAACATCATAGATGTGAATTTACAGAACTTTTTTTTGTTGTTGTTTTTTTTTAATCCAAAATGCCATTTGTACTGCATAACCCACCACTTAGAATTTAGAGCATTATCTCCCTTATTATGGAGTGATGGATCACACCCATCATTTACATGATTTTATCTTGAAGGGTTAGTTCAACCAAAAATGAAAATTAACCCATGATTTTCTCACTCTCAAGGCATCCTAGGTGTATATGACTTTCTTCTTTCAGACGAATATAATCAGAGTAATATTAAAAAATGTCCTGGCTCTTCCAAGCTTTATAATGGCAGTGGGTGGGTGTTTCTGTTCAACAGTTCAAAAGAAGTGCAATAAAGCGCATCCATCCATAATAAACCGTGCCTCACACCTTGTTGTTGCATTTTAATGTTTTGTTAGTCTAGCCCACGAGACACGCCGCTGCTGCGTTATTCATTCAAAATATTAGAGAAATATAGTAGCTCAATGCGGAGAAGATCTTGATTAGGTTAAAACCGAAACCAAGCCATTCACACAGAACGCATATTCAGCGCATTTTTTAGACAAACAAATACGACTGCTGCACTCAGGTCTCACACAAGAGATGTATAGAAAGCCATGCAAAGTTAAAACGGTTTAAACTTTTAGAAAATACGTTGCGAATTTGTGGAGGTT
>NW_015638978.1:367130-369201 GCF_001515625.1 Sinocyclocheilus rhinocerous | reverse complement strand
CCACAATATAATATTCAGTGTTGGGCTGCCGAAACTCAGAACGCGTGCATGTTGAGGGGCGAGCTGAGATACAGGCCTACTATAATGTCTTTTTCCATTTGCAACAAAACTTTATAGTTTTTTTGAAAAATAAATTAAGAATTTATAGTGCTATATCTCAGCTTAATTAAACATAATTATACTGTATACACTGTTTAAAAAACTAAATTAATTCAGCTGGACACACTTTCCTTATTTTCTCCGTAACAAATGGCCAAGCAAGCGCAGACACTGACAAGATACGCGATACAGAATGAGACCAAACACGATATCAGCACGTCTCCACACAGTAAACAAAACAAGGGTTTCCTAGCAACGACAACTGCACTAAACACTAATGAGACAAGTATATACACTTACGAGCTGCTTTTAACTTCCGCTGATAAAGACTGCTTCTCTCAAAGACTATTTCTTTACACTGTTTTCTGTTGGCGCTTGAACACACTGACAAGATACACGATACAGAACGAGACCGCTCTCGTTTAGAATAAAATTTTTTTTTGTAATTTTTAAGATTTAGACCTAGTCTTTCATTAGATATGCCAAATGCTACCAACAGACTTACTGCAATACTTCACAGGATTAAACTTTGCAGTAATTTTGAATCCTACAATATTTTAGCATTGTTTAATGTTGACATAATTCAGTGCATCTGTTCTTATTATATTTGCTTGAGGGAAAAAAAAGCAAATTTGTATTCTGTATTTTCTTCTATTTCTGAAACATTTCTGTTGTGTTCTAGTTTCATATGAGCTGATCATTTAGTTACAGCATAGTTACAACTACATGGCATTTTCTTAAATATTTTATATTATGCATCATTTTTTGCAATAGGGATGTAACGATTCACTCAACTCACGATTCGAATCACGATTTTGATTTCACGATTTGATTTTCTCACGATGTTTTTAACAAAATGAGATTGAAGACATACAGTAAATGAAAAGGTGTCGTTTTATTAGGCTATTGCTGCACGTTTCTTTGTGAAACTGAAATATAACTAAACTAAATTGAAATTTTAAAACAAACCCCAAATCAAACAAGTTACATAAAAGAAATCTGTTAATATGAACAAACTAAGGCTTTATCTGTGCTCTTTCCATTTAAAATTAGAGGCAACCACTGGATTTTAATCATGATCCAAACAAAGATGCAGCATACATGCAGCATGAGTAGTTTTTAATCTAAATTAGACTGTATAATTTCGAAATTTGAAGCAAAAACAGCATGGTCTGACTTAAGTTTTGTGAAACTATACTACATAAAACATCTGAACGAAAGAGCAGACGAGCTGAATGTGACGCAGATTCACTCTCTGACAGCAGGTGGCGCTTATGAACAGCAATGATACAGTGTTTCCTGGGTTACCACTGTAAACAAAGCAGAGTGGTGCCTATGAACACTACATTAATATACATTGTTTAGAGGCAAGATGAAAAGAAAATACCACGTAAAATTTTCAAAAGATAGTCAGTTCCCCTCAGAGATGCATTCATATAAACCCCTACTTCAATTGTATCGCGATTTGTTTGGCATCTCAACCGATTTGAATCATCACATATTTCAATTGATTTTCGACCGGCTCGCGGTTAATCGTTACATCCCTATTTTGCATCATATAAATGTAAGTATTTTTGATGATATTGCTTTTACTTGACTATATTTACATACAGTATGTAACCTTGAAGGAATCCAAAAGTAATCAGATTACACTACTTTCATATTGTAGTGCTTGGATTACATTACTGAATACTTTTTTCATTAAGTAATTTGTAACTGTAATGGAATACATTTTTAAAGTTTTACATTTTTAACCCTCCCAAGCCTGGATGTACTGGACTATTCTGTGTCAGCTGCGTCACGCGGATATGTTGTTTTCATTCAAATCAAAGCGCAAACAACGTAGGAAACAGATCCGGCGTGACGCAGCTGACACAGAACAGCATGCGTTGTTAACGTCCAGCTGATATTCTCCAAAATGGCACCAGGGTGATGCAGAGGAGACGAATTGTTGAATAAAGTCGTTTTTTTT
>NW_015638978.1:363537-366911 GCF_001515625.1 Sinocyclocheilus rhinocerous | reverse complement strand
TCTTTTTCCCAAAAAAAATTATGTATGCAAATTGTATAATATTCAAGGTACACATTTTTAGTAATTGTGCAGTTAATTCTCATATTGTATTTTCAGAAAGTTTTGGAATATTTTTCCTCTCCCCAAATTTGTTCGAAACCGAAACACAGTAATAATAATTTAATTAGAAGGATTATATTGACTTTATTAATTTTATTCAGAGGTAAATCAATAACAATTACATTTTTAACAATATTTCAAGTGTAATTTATGAGATTTGTTGTATTTTGAATCCAGTTATTCTTTGTAAAAGTCAAAAAGTTGGATCTCACTAGTGTTCTCTAGACACTGAAGCAGTCTGTGTCTCATCTGAGGCCAAAGATTAATTCTGACAAAAGAGAATGTTTTTGACTAAAATATTTGATTTTAACCTGGAAGTTTGTACAAGTTGGTGTGTAGTTTTGAGATTGTGTTTATAGTTGTGAAAATATGGTTAATTGTTTTGTGAATTGTGTGTTAGCAATCAAGAAAAACTGTAATGAAATGCTTATGCTCAATTATATGAATATTGACCTGTATTGACTTATAAAGCCACTTGTTGCAATGTCTATAACTATTTACTCATCTGCTACAATAATATGATGTCTTAAATTATTATTTATACTCAGTTGACATCCTTAAATTATTATTATTTATTATAAACATAAAGCACTAAAGCAAGGTCAACACAACAGAACAGTCCACTTAAAAATCTGAGTCTGCTTTAGAGCAAGTTACCCATATGTATATAAACACCACTGACCATTGCAAACTCCTTTAAAAACATGCCGCTTCTTCAGCAAGTGTCCATTATAAAACACTTGCCAGAAATGTGCTCGTGCAAAAAGCTATTAGAGCGCGCACTATTAGACGTGATGTTAGTCTCTTCCCTTACTCATATCATACAGCTCACATCTTCTGAAAACATGCCAACTGTAGACTAACTTTACCCCTAGTAAGATGTTTATTAGTGTAGTTTTTGTCCTTATGTTTTGTGAGTAAATGCAGAGAAACAGTTCACTCAAAAATGGATTCCTGATTATTTACTCATCCGAGATGCACTGTATATGACTTTATTTTTTCAGCTGAAGAGAAATTGAGCTTTTGGAGGAAAACATTCCAGGATTTTTCTCCATCTAATGCAAGTGAATGGGGTTCAATGCAGACCATTTCTAACGGCCCAAAAACCATATTTAGGCAGCTTTACATTAATCCATATGGCAGTTAACACATAAGGGTCTTCTCTAGAGAAACGATCAGTCATTTTCATTATATTTACAAGTGGAATATGTGAAGACTACCATCATACTGGATGACCTGGAAGTGAGTAAATAATCAGAAAATAAAGTTCATTTTTGGGTGAATCTCAGTTACCTGTGTGTTGAGGTGTTTGGGGTTTTGCTGTGTTAAATTCCTCTGTGTCTTTCTTGTGTTTCATTTCTCTTACAGCCTCTGCACTGATGTAGATATCAACAAACCTTTCTGTTCGGTCTTCGGAGTCCATTATTGAACCTTCATCCACATTATCATTCACAATTCCAGACATTTTTTGGTGTAGTTGAAATGGTTACAGTCGTTTATCTATGGAACATAATTTTAAACTGGTAAAAAAAAAAACTCATATATTGAATTATATACTGAAATATATTCATAATTAATTTCAGTTACCTGTGAGTTCAGATGACTGGATTCTCGTCGTGTTGAATCTGTGATCTCTTTTCCGACTTTACCTCTTACAACATCCACATATTCTTAGACATCATCAGTGTTGTTGTTTTTTTTTCATCTTCAGTTTTACCCTTTTTTAAAATATTTTTATTTACACTATCGGACAGCTTCAGTGTCGACAAACTAACGCTAGATTCTCTCTCGTAGTAGACTGTGTTGTGTTCCTCATCTGTGTTTGTGTGGTCAGTATATATACTCTTCATGTTTAAATGAGCAAATGCATGAGTAAGCGCTGTGCCAATTTGAAAACGGCAGCCGACGCATCACGAGGAAAAAGCAAGCACATCCAGCGTAACGCGAGAGGGGACCCCTAGGGGGATGAAGATATATTGCTCCATGTTATATTACTAATGACATTTCCGATTGTTCAAATGGTCAGCTGTCAGGGGCTCCCTCAAAATGCTTGCCCTATTGCTACGCCTCTATGAAAGTGTAACAATGCAAACAGGTTTTCTGTGAGGGGTAGGTTTAGGTTTAGGGTTACGTTAGCAGTGGTTCTCAACCTTTTTTACTCCAAGGCCCCCCTCCTCTCCGAATCAATACTGCAAGCCCCCAACCTTTTCTATTCACAAAAACCTTTATGTATTCTAGTGTTGTTACTTTTCAATTCCATTTCAAATTTGTCACTACCAAAACAGAAATAATAATTTAATTAGAAGGGTTATGTTGACATATTAAGACTTACATCTACATTGTTTTATAAATTTTTTTCTGAGCTAAATCAATAATGACTATTTTAACAATATTTCAAGTGTAATTTAAGAGATTTGTTGTATTTTTGATCGATCATACTGATTTCAAAGTTAAGGATTCATTAGTTTGAATATACATTGAACCAAAAACTATCATAACATCTTAGTTGAAAATTCAGTATACTTTATTTTTGACAAAACATCCCATGTTTCGGTAGTGACCATTATCGGTTTTATTTTTGACAAAACATCCCATGTTTCGGTAGTGACTGCACATTATCGGTAGTGACAGTAATTCTTTGGTAGCGACCACGTCACATTGCAGAATTTTAAAGGGGTCATATGATGCGATTTCTATTTTTCCTTTTCTTTAATGTGTTATGTAGCTGTTTGTGCATGTATAAGATCTGCAGAGTTACAAAGCTCAAAGTCTCCCACAAAAGGATTTATTCTATCTAAAAGAGAAGGCTGATCCAGACCGGGCTAAAACGCCTTTTTCAAACACGCCCCCACATCTCTACGTCACGATGTGGAAATATTTGCGTAATGCCGCCAAATGTGCAGCACTTTATTTGGCCTTCCGGAAGTAGATGCAATTAGGAGTCATTGTTAAGATCTGTTTACAACAGAACAGCACAACCCAAATGTTCGAATTTGTGCAACGCATTTTATGGACGACAGTTTTGTGAACCTATAGAGTAGCCTACAAGGCTGGCTGTGCAAAGGCTATTTAAAAAAAAAAAAGGTCAATTCCGACCTTGCAGATGTAAGTATGTTTTCTTAATAGTTTAAGTATTTGTTATTGACTGTTCAAATGCGGAATTTTGCGCAGTGTAGAATATCGCCGTCGTGTGTGTGTGTGTGTGTGTGCGCGCGCGCGTGAGAGAGAGACAGGGTCACATCACAGTGGAGTCAGCTTTCTTAATCGCGGCTTGT
>NW_015638978.1:362600-362937 GCF_001515625.1 Sinocyclocheilus rhinocerous | reverse complement strand
AAGGCGGCGTGGTTTCAGTAACCGCAGTTAGTGTTGATGCAGCCATGTCAGGGAGACGCTGTGTGTTTCAGTGCAAAAGCAAAAGCACTTTGACCTTCCGGAAGTAGATGCAATGAGGAATCATTGTTAAGATCTGTTTACAACAGAACATCACAACCCAAATGTTCGAATTTGTGCAATGCATTTTATGGACGACAGTTTTGTGAACCTATAGAGTAGCCTACAAGGCTGGCTGTGCAAAGGCTATTTCTAAAAAAAAAAAGGGGTCAATTCCGACTTTGCTATGACAATCTGGCGCTTCTGAATCAGCTACTGTAAGTATGTTTTCTTAATAGTT
>NW_015638978.1:355516-362446 GCF_001515625.1 Sinocyclocheilus rhinocerous | reverse complement strand
GAACCTAGGAGAGGAGGTAATTCTGACTTTGCTATGACAATCTGGCGCTTCTGAATCAGCTACTGTAAGTATGTTTTGTTATTAGTTGAAGTATTTGCTTTTGACTGTTCAAATGCGGAGTTTTGCCCAGCGTAGAGTAACGCGTCGTGTGTGTGTGTGTACGTGAGAGAGAGACAGGGTCACATCACAGCTGTAGAAAACGACGCGTTTGAGAGAGGCAGGGAATAGAGGAACTACAATAATGTACAGTATTTGAAAAATAATGTGTTTTTTGAACATTAAAGCATGTCAACATATTCTGTTACACCAAATACACAAAATAATGATCTTTAAAATAGCATCATATGACCCCTTTAACTTGCATACTAAAACATACTAAAATACTAAAAAAAACTGCATAACTGTACTAAAAGTTTGTTTATTTCCCCCAAAAATGAGGATTACGTGTTCCCTTTTGGTGGAGTTTCGGTCACTACTGAAATATGTCATCATTATTTCGGTAGTGACCGAAACTCCACCAAATGTTTCGATAGTGACAATTTTAGATACTTTTGAACCTATCTCAAAATGCTAATCAGCACATGGTTAGCTAGCACAGTTCTGAACAGTTGTACACATATAAAAATTAAATGATATGGAATAACTCCCAAAAAAGTGTGCTTAATTGCAGAAAAATGTTGTTCGGTAGTGACGTTCCTTAGAGTTATACACAGTTTTTTCAGACTTTTGAACACATTTACCTCAAAATGATGGGGCCTATCTACTCACCCTGTAGCTATGAGAGAGAGAGACACACATATATATTTCCTGATCATAAATGTAGGGGTGTAGTTAATTTGAGTCTCAGCCAATGGACTAAAACATGTTTCGGTAGTGACATGGAAATGCGGGACACATTTTTTAACATAGTTTCATAATTTACAAAGAAAATATAAAATAAATATATTTTTTTACTTCACTTTTTCATAAAAAAAAGAAATCAAAAAGATATTTTTAAAAACAACAATGGAAAAAAATACAAAAATGATTTCAATATCATTTTCATAAGTTGAAATTTAGGGTTTAGGACCGCAAACCTCCAAATTGAAAATACCCAATAAATTATGATTTTTTACATATATTAAGCTTACTAATATTTTAAATAGTATTGTGGGTTTCAATAGAGAATGCTTAAATGCTTTTTAAATGTGTTTTTTTTTTTTTGTGGGACAGCAGTTTAAATCACTCCCGGATAATCGAAAATGGGTAAAGAGGCGGGACGTGGGTGGAGCTGAGGTGCCTGGTTGCTGAAACCACACCCACCTAGCTCGACGTGATCAAGTTAGCTCAGACTAAGGAGCTCATGTTATATGCTAATGTTTTAAACACTCTATGGTTTCAGCCTACAGCTAATCACAGTCTGTCGGATTCTGGAGTGTAGTAAAGTTTTAAATAAAATTATAAATAATTAATAACAGTCTATGGTTTCAGCCTACAGCTAATCACAGTCTGTCGTATTCTGTAGTGTAGTAAAGTAAAAAAAAAAAATTATAAATAAATTATTTTAAATTAAATAAATTAATAAACAAAATTATATTAGAATTTCACTCACCTGAAAAAATGGAGCCCAGACTTCTTGGATGGTCTGTTAGTACAATTAACCGCACAGCAAGCCATTTTATTTGATAATTGTATGAAATAATCCAAAAAAAAGCACAAACACAGCAGAGATGCCAAGTTCAGCAGCTGGAATTAGCTGAGGTGACGTGACTGCTAACAGACAGCAGACAAATGGCTAGTAGTGGCAGCAGCGGCAATCCACCTGTCACTCAAGTGGCCATGACCTTATTTATGCAGAATTTTAAGGCTTGATATAATTTAAACGGATGAGTTATAAAACAATTCACCCCCCTCACAGTTGTCATGAAGGCCAAAATTAGCTATATAGCTATATAAACCATATTTTGTACCAGGCTGTAAAAATTTTTGCTGCTGTAAATTTGGGCATCTTGACATAAGGGGGTCTATGAGATTGACTCCCTTTTGGAGCCTGTCTCTAGTGGCCAGTCGATGAATTGCAGTTTAACCCTTTCACTGGTGAGTTTAAAATATTGTAGCGGAGCCCCCAGAGTGAGTTTCTTTTAGGCGACCGTTATTTTAGAACGTTTCCTCTTATTGTTTCCATGGCGACGCGTCATGCTTGTTTTGTCTTGGAGCATTGTGTTTTGCATATGTAATGGGATTGGTTGATGATGAAGAAAAGGTTCTTGTAATACTAATATGTTGCATAGGCTTTACATTTAAATGATTATTCAGATAATTAAAATACAAATTCATAAATACCAAACAATGTACAGTATATATTTACTTGATTAATTAAAGGGTTAGTTCACCCAAAAGAAAATTATGTGAAGTACTCATCCTCGAGTTGTTCCAAACCTGTATAAATTTCTTTGTTTTACTGAACACAGTTGAAGATGTTTTGAAGAAAGTTTGTAACCAAACAGTTTTGGGCCACCATTGACTTCCACAGTATTTTTTCCTACTATGAAAGTGGTATGCCAGAAGGACCTGGTTACTAAATTTATCATCAGAACAAAAAAATATATATATACAGGTTTGGAACAACTTGAGGGTGGGTAAATGATGGCAGATTTTTAGTTTTTGGAGAATTATCCCTTTAACCCTTTCGCACGTGAGTTTAAAATATTCTAGCTGAGCCCCCAGCATGAGTTTCTTTTAGGCGACCGTTATTTTAGAACGTTTCCTCTTATTGTTTCCATGGCGACGCGTCATGCTTGTCACGTGACACACCGCGGCCACAATAACACTGTATGACAGATGGATTGCTTTTATTTCCTTTTTCCTTTTTTATTCAAAATATTCATAAACTTGCTTACCTTATCATCAACTATCTGATATTCCGATTCACAAATATGTGTAAATGAGTGTGTTTTGTCGTTTAAAAACCGTTCTAAATGATCTTGATCGTGATCTGTAACGTGAGATGGGCGCCGCCATGTTTGTTCGCGCTGCAGTTCAGTTCAGAGTCCTGTCAGTCGGATTTACCGCACATAAATTAATCGATTTCTCCCGAAATACATGCAAATAAGTGTCCGGTGAACTGTGAGAAGAATAGAGTGAACTTTATAGTTACTTACACTATGTGTATCTGATATTAATAAAACACGTCTGCAAATTATATTTGAATGGATTGTTATTGCTGCTTTCATAAACATCCGTGTGTATTTTACGAACTCTAAATGTATTGTTTTTCTAGTACTTATGTGTATTTAAATGTCTGAAACCTAAAATAAACATTATGTGGTTAAAAACACTGCATAGTTGTGATTATATGACAAGTGCAGCGGCGTCTCAGCGCCAGCCAAAGTGCGAAAACGCAGTTTGAATTTGGCAGTTATGTGACGTCACTAGTGGTTCAACAGATCACAAATCTCACGGTTCGGATCACATTACGGTTTTTGACCCACGGATCGGATCATTTTTCGGATCAACAAGAAAAGAAAAATATTTCAATTTAACTTGCTTTCCATTTATTACTTAAAGTGAAGTACTTCTTTCATACCACAGCAAATACTTCTAGATTAACTAAGAAAGTTTAAACATGATTAAAGAGACAAGAGAACAGCCAGTAAAAATAAGAACGTGTGCGCTCTTCATGTGTGTGCGCTTCATGTGTGTGCGGCTGTGCGCGTAGAGAACAACACGCGAGTAACGAATTGAGTTCCCTTTCGCCTTTTCTCTCTGGAATTGTTTAAAATTTGCTTGCTTGTGTAAATACGAACAAATGATAAACTTATACTCTATTATGGTTAAATTTTGCAATTAATCCGCGGATCACATGCGTGCCGAACCGTGGGGCTTGGTCCGTACGGATCACGGATCAACTACGATCCGTTTAACCACTAGATGTCACAGAACGTTCTAAATCCCATATGTGGGACCGTACTCCCAGGTGCACAGAAAAAAAATCCCATATGTGGGCCCGTGCCCCTCAACAGGTTAAGTCACTTCCGTGTTGGATTCAAGAGAGAGACCGGAAGGTTGCTGCTTGATATTTGCATATGAAGAAGTGTATTTACATATGGAGAAGTGAGATGTTTATATTAGCAATGGTGTACAGGAGTTAGTATGCCAATAAACGCACCTTTTGTTCTAATCTGTTGCACTTCATATATCTGTGTCTGAAGCAAGAACACGTCCTCTGTAAAGGGCCCCTTAGCCTGCTGCATTCTCTCTGAACATCTGATCCCTCCTGGCAGACTTGTAATAGAGGAGAATACAGGATTGCGCTGTTTGTTGCTGGGTCGGTGAGAAAGTTTGCTTTGATCTGGTGCCGTGACCCGTAGCTTTCATTTCTTTTCAAGTCTGGGTCTTGACACAGTTCACAGCTGATTTCAAGAGCATTTGTTGATTTGAGATGATGAGGGGTACGAGATGAAGACATGTTAATTTTTAAGACTAATTATCCATCAGCCTCAAACAGCACTTCCTCTAATCTTTAGAGGATTCATCTGTTTTGTATAGCCCGGAGCACTTAAGAGAAAACTTTTAGTTACAAAGTGCTTGATGAAAAAGTTCTCCTTTTGCCGACTCTGACGAGGAGAAGAGAATCTGTCTTACAGCTGGAGACGATACTGTCTGAAGTTCTGAAGGAGGTCAATGGGAGATTGATATGATCAGCAGAGATGGTGGAACTTGAAATATCATGTCTGGCCAGCTCAGTGTGACTCAAGGGAGTCAGTGTGGAGGAAAGTAAGTGAGAGCACTTATGCAGTGTTTGTGTGCAACGTCTTTGAGGCGTCCAGCATCACCTGGACAATTATAGGGTCTGAAAGCATTTTCATTTCTGTTGTGAAATGTAACGGGTCACTGAGGGGAGAATTCTCTAAACAGTTAAGCTACCTTTTCATGCAGTATTTCAGCTACCTAGCATTCAGAACCTGTCCTCAAAAGTCTAGCATACAGATTTTATTTGTGTGTTTGCCGTTATCCGAGTTGCATGATTTCTTTAGTCAGTTGCTTGCTAAAGCACTGCAAAATGCGCTATTTGGGCACAACGCATACTTAATTCCCCACAGACAGCAGTACTGTGTAGTTTCTACATTCACAGCAGAGATTTGACTTGGAATGTGCACTTGGAATTTATTTCCCATAAATAATACAGCAACCCAAAGCGACTGAAAACTCTGTATGTCTTCACGCAGTGATGTCCTGATCAAGCTGCAGCATCATTTGCTTGGCAGGAGTTACATTTCAGACTTGAAAAGGATTACATGTATTTCAACACCTGTGAAAAGACTATTTCTTAAAAGCAGCACAAAAAAATCTGGGTTTTATTAATAAGCAGTTAATGAAAATCTTCTGTCACCTGTTTATTTCCAGTCTCTTTCATTTTATTTGTTTGTGTTGTTACTTGACTGCACCTTTCTCGGAAGAGAACTGTCAGAAAGGGAAGATTTCCATCAAGCAATCTGTCACTTTCCCTCCCTATCGCCCATCTTCACTCATTCTATTACATGTATCTCTCTTTGTACCGGCATTCTGCAATAAAAGGAGATGAATGTCTCTCATTCTTCTCTGTTGTATCGTTATTTCCATAATTCACGGTACAGATAAAGCTGTTCTGGGTGAGTAAGTCACAGCAGAGTGGGGTGGGAGTGAATGTTCATAAGGCCACCGAAAGCACTTTCTTAGCCGTCCAACAGGGACCGCTCACCACTCTCAACTCACGTGCCACTGCTGGGCATTGTTTGTTGCGAGCGGGGATGATGTCATGGTCCTTCACTGTCTCTCACAGGTGTCTGGTGACATATGTGAAATTGTTGAGGTCAATTACTTTATCTAGATTATTTTTCTACTTATTTGAGCTTTAATTTTTTTATTAATAAATATAAATCTCTTAAATGATCTTTTAACTGCTTTAATTATGTTTGAAATATTGAAAAAGTAATGGTTTAAAGGGAAATTAATTTAGAAAACTTTTCTGAGAGGTTGTGCTTCTAAATTTCATACTACTTCTGTAACCTATTCATTGCCTTTAGTGTATTAAGAAAATTACTGATGGATATCATATCACTTACCGCAAACAGTGTTCTTATTGCTATACAACAGAGTTTCCTACAGAATTCAGTTTTGATGTTATTTATTTTTTCTAAAGTGTCATGTGTACAAAAAATACACTTTGTCAGTTTAACAAACCAATCAGTAATGATAAGGTATCACTTGAAAGTAAAGAAAACTTGCAGTTCAGTGGATTTGGGAACCAATAAAAAGTTCATTAAATTAAAAATTTGTTAGCAACCCTCTACGGACACCTTGGCAATTGAATCGCCATTGGCTAGTGCATTTTTTAGTTTACTCACCAGACTGAAATACTATACTATATATTAGGGCTGGGTTTTGACACAAATTTCACGATTCGATTCGATTCTCATTCACAAGCTTGCGATTCAATTACCGATTCGATTCAATATCGATTATTTTGGATATATATCAGGTACAGTACATGCTAAATTTTCTCAAGGAAAAAAAAATCTCTCAACTAATGCTGTAAAATATATATGTGAGTCAGTTGCTACTACATTATAATATTGAATGTTAAAATTTACTGATTTGTGCTGTACAACGGCTTAGATTGCACTTAATGAAGTTTTTATAATTGGGTTACAATTCCTTCAGTTAGTTTTTTGGAAATATACACATTTAAATAGTGGCTGTCATAAAAACTTGGACGGATTTATTCAAACATAAATAAAGCATTAGGGCTGTCAAAATGGCTGAAAAACTAAATTAAAATTTTTTACTTAAGTATTATCAAAATTCGAATTATATTCGAATTTAAAATGCATAATTTCAGTTAAGGTGAAGAAAAGCTTTTGGCTTCTCTCCTGAGGCCACAAGAGGGCGCATCAAGCAAAATATTACTAA
>NW_015638978.1:351913-355375 GCF_001515625.1 Sinocyclocheilus rhinocerous | reverse complement strand
CTATTCTCATTCACAAGCTTGCAATTCGATTCGATTAGATTCAATATCGATTATTTTAGATAAATATCAGGTACAGTACATGCTAAATTTTCTCAAGGAAAAAAAAATCTCTCAACTAATGCTGTAAAATATACATGAGAGTCAGTTGGTACTACATTACTATAATATTGAAGGTTAAAATTGACTGATTTGTTCAAATTACTTAATTGTTTTTAAAATAATAAAGTTACAATTACATAATATTTCTACTTACTTTTTTTTGTACTACATTACTATAATATTGAAGGTTAAAATTTACTGATTTGTTCAAATTACTTAATTGTTTTTAAAATAATAAAGTTACAATTACATAATATTTCTACTTACTTTTTTTAAAAAATATAAACAAAATGGTGGCTGTCATAAAAACTTGATGGATTTTTTCACGTAAATTAAACATTGAAGAACAGTAAAATTTATAATGAATGAAATGCTCCTCTTTACACTTTATTTGTCTATCTGACTAATGAGTTTATGGTCACCGAATATGTTTTTCTGAGGTAAATGTGACGTTACATGACATTGTTTAAAAGTAGGCATGGGCCGATTACCGGTTTTGAGGTATACCGCGATTTGAAAATGTCACGGTTTCAAAATGCTAATATTTTCCGTTATACCGTTCTTGCGGTATGTGCTGTTTTTCATGTCTCCTCAAAGACTGAAAGTGTAGGAATCCCTCAGGTCGCCCCTCCCCCTCCTGTTGGTGCGAGCGAGCGGTCAGTCACGTGTGTGTATGATGGTCGAAGTAGCTTCCTCTGGAACTTACACTATCGGCTAACCAACAAAAGAGCAGTAATATGCAAGTGCTATATTAGTATATTATTATAGTATTATATTTCAATTTCACAAAGAAATGTGCAGCATTTTGTCCAAGCAATAATAAAAGGACACATTTAATTTATAATTTGTCTTAAATCTAATTTTGTTAAAAAAATTATAATAATCGTGAATAGAATCGAATCATGAAATCAAAATCGTGAATCAAATAGAATAGTGAGTTGAGTGAATCGTTACATCCCTATGAATTATATAACTAAAATTAAATAACTGTAATTACAGATTTAGGTTAAATAAAGTTTTTTTTTTAGTCTTTATTTTTCTTCTTTTTAGGGCAGCAGTAGCTCTAGCAGCAAATCAACCATCCACATCAAAAGCTGCAGGACAGCCCACATTTCAGAAAGAAATCAAAGAAAAAATAAACAAATACTACTGTTTCAAATATTCTGTATGTTGCTCAAAATATATAGTGTTTTTTTTGTTTTGTTTTTTTTTACCCAGACATTTAAAATTAACACATTTTAGAGCTGTAACAACAATACCGTGAAACCGTGATATTTTTGCTTAAGGTTATCATTCCGTCAAAATCTCATACCGGCCCATGCCTATTTACAAGCCCATATTGACGTCTTTGCGCGGCTGAAACACTGAGCGATTACATGAGACAGGATACGGATTGTAAAGTTGTACTTTTTCTTTTAACTTACCTTCGGATGTTTAGTCATGTTTATTTTGTGCTGAAGCTGGTATTAATGTGAAGGAGATGATTAGTTCACTTACGCCTCGTGCTGCCGTGTCTGTTGATCTGAGGCGCTACAGCAATCTGTCACTCTACATTAAACAGCGGCAAAACGACATTCAAGTCTCAAAACCAAAGAGATATTCTTTATCAAAGTTAAGACTCTGCCACGTCCCCCTAAAATGGCTCGTTTTAACACGCCCCCACATATCTACCTCACCATGTGGAAATATTATCTGTTGCTTTACCACACTACTTTAGGTAATTAATTAAGTCACTGTAATAAACATATGTAAACATGTGGACTGCACTAATCACGGTCTGTTAACTTTAGACCAGTGGTTCTCAAACTTTTTTTGTCGCGCCACCCTTTAAACCAATAAAAAAAATCTGACCCCCCCTTCCCGAATCCCCATTCCACCTCAGACTACCAAATAATTTCACTAAACATTATGAAAAATGTATGCTTTTTTTTAATTTTAAAAACCTACAGGGAAAGTACACCTGCATCACTTGAAACATTGAAAAATAGCATAGAGAGAATAACTGTTATTATTATTATTCTCTCTCTCTGTTATTTATTTATTTCTTGTGGGTTTCATGCTGTCCGCTAAGACATATGACACACACAGGCTTTCCTCCTCACCAACGACATTATACACCGTGTCTACACCGGATGCGAGCGGCAAAATTCAGTAGAAGCCATTATAATCAGTGATGCTGTCTGTCTACATTACATGCGGCGCGGCACGACCAGAAATCAGGTTGTGTGCATTCGCTCGAACTGATTTGCTGAAATCAAAACGGGGATGATGATAGGTGAGCGCCAACCAATGAGATTGTCGTTTGCACATTAGTTCCGCCCACTACTGGAGAACCCGGCAGTTCTTAAAAGCTAAAGAATTCCAAAGGAACTGTGTTATTTTGACAGGAAAATACAACAAAGAATATCGTTTACATGAAGCGCGTCAAGTCTGCATGTTATGTAAGACTCTCTCGCTCGCTCTCACTTTGCACGTGTGAGAGAAAGCGATGGCGAGTCGTGCGCCTTCACACTAGAGTTTACGGTACACCGAATACACAAACACAGGTGGGCTGCGCATCCATTCAGATGAACTGAAAAATAGCACAGATCGCTTGACGGAGAGTGAAACTCTGAAGTGCTCAGTCAGAGTGTTCGGCAAGTGAAATATCTGAGCTAAACTTATACTTAGCCTCCAACTCACACACTGGCGAGTAAAATCTAAGAATTTATTAGCCATTGGCTAATATTAGACATCATTTAGTCGCCCAGAGTGAAGATTTAGTCGCATATGCGAGTGATTCGTACTCGCAACGTAGAGGGTTGGTTAGACTGATTCAGACTAGTAACCCTTTTTAACTGGTCCTTTTACTGCTATACGTAATCTGTAGGGCTCCATTTTTGAGAAGACTAAGATAGTTTTGGGAAATACAAAGTTATACAAAGTTACCAGACTAATTGGGCATATCTTCTTTAGCACCAACTATACTAGTTATTAGGAAAATCCATGTGTATTTAGCATTGCACACCCCTATTTCACTGATTACTTAACCTGTTGAGCGGTACGGTCCCACATATGGGATTTTTATTTCCGTGCCCCTGGGAGTACGGTCCCACATATGGGATTTAGAACGTTCGGTGACGTCACATACTTGCCGATACCGAGTACCAATACCAATATTTTCACTGTATTTGTAAATTTTTTAAATATTGGGTACAGAAACCAAATGAGTGTGTTATACATCATCTTTAATTTAATAGCATTAGAGCTGCTCCATTGCCGCAGGTTAGTACTGTAATCACGCGCTTTGCTGTAATCATGCAGGGAACCACTTGTTATAAATCTCCTAACTGTGATATTTTCAGAAATAGAAGTCGCGTTTTT
>NW_015638978.1:345214-351798 GCF_001515625.1 Sinocyclocheilus rhinocerous | reverse complement strand
CTTTTCCAGGGCCCCAAAACACCCTCGGACCCCAGAGGGTTAATAGCATTAGAGCTGCTCCATTGCAGTGACTTAGTACTATCGGGCCCGATACCAGTATCGGTATCGGTGCATCCCTACTTATTTGCATGTATTTTGGGAGAAATTTATGAATTTACGTGTGGTAAATCGACTGACAGGACTCAAACATGGCGGCGCCCATCTCATGTTACAGATCATGATCAAGATCATTTGGAACGGGTTTTAAACGACAAAACACACTCATTTACACATATTTGTGAATCGGAATATCAGATAGTTGATGACATGGTAAGCAAGTTTATGAATATTTTGAATAAAAAAGGAAAAACGAAATAAAAGCGATCCATCTGTCAGACAGTGTTATTGTGGCCGCGGTGTGTCACGTGACAAGCATGACGCGTCGCCATGGAAACAATAAGAGGAAACGTTCTAAAATAACAGTCTGCTAAAAAAAACTCACTCTGGGGGGACCGGTAGAATATTTTAAACTCACCAGTGAAAGGGTTAAGTTTCACAAACAATAATTACCTGTTAAATTAGTTTGCCTAGAAAAAATTTAATTTCACTAATATAGTCAGGATTATGAAAAAATTATTTGCGTAATACCTGGTTTCTCTTCACATTGGCTTTGGAAATGTTACCAAACACCTCAATATATTCTTTCCCCTAATGCTCTCTGCTCAAATTGTTCTTGCCTCAGGTATTTCTCAGGGGTTAACGGTATGTAATCTTAGCCATGTTGACGGATTGAATTCAAATCAGCAAAACCTTCCCTTTCATTAAGAAAATCTTCTTAGAATTTGAGCAGTGGATTTTAATTGCATTTCAATTCATTGTGTAACTCTGCAGAATGATATCTTCACATAGTATTGATTCCTTGACCGTTGACAATCACAACTCTAAATCAACATTTATCTAAGAAACCTTCTCCCTGAGGGAGATCTCTCTCTCTCTCAGCTGATCTGTGCTTTTTTTGCTATTTCATATGAGGGATGAGGGATTCTGGGAAAAGCTTGTTACAGCCACCTTCATCTTTTTTTCTCTTAAAAAATGTTGTAGTCAGGAATTTATAACAAAGTGGTTCTCCGGCCTGCTTCTCATGCCAGAGTGCATCCTGTTCTGTTTATTTTTGCATGTTCATTTGCAATTTTAGGTGCAGTGGCACCACACCCCATCTGGAGCGCATAGGAGCCATTTGTCTTCAGTGACGGATTTTTGTATCCCAAGCTTATGATTTGAACAATAAGCGCGCACACACAGGATGCACACATGGTGGAAATGTCCTTGGTTAACAATGTGAAGTGAGTATGTCTAATTATGGGGTATTTTTCTGCCTTTGTAAAGGAGTTCCCCGCTGGAGATGGCTAAATAATTACTCCCCCACTGCTTATGTTCTCTGCACAGCTCTTTCTTTTTCTCTCCTTTCACCATTTCTGTTCAGTTCTCTCTCTCTTTTCAGCTTCACATTCATTTTTTTTTCCTACTCTATGCAGCTTTGTGCTTATTTTCAGACCTGTCTCAACTGTTTATTAACAGTTGGAAGAGACAATGGAATAGGTTTCAGCGATTATATGTAAAGTCTCGTTATTTTTCAAACTTTTGACAGTATTCAACATAAATCTCTGAAATGGCTTAGAATTGATCAAACAAACTATGTTTTGCACCCAAAGAGCCATTGTCAACTCTATTCAAGATGTCGCAGTGTCATTCAGTTTGGACTTTGTTTTCGTTTGCACTTTTTCCCTGCCTGTGTTTGTTGCAACGGTTACTGATTTCATTTCATTCAGCTTTGTTTCCACTAATCACCTCGTTCGCACTGTGCACTTAAGTTCTCTCTGTTTTAGTTCAGTTTATCCTGTCTCGTTCATGCTACCCTGTGTTTGTATTACCTATGTGTTGGATTAAAGACTTTTTGGAACTTCATCTTCTTCTTCATGTGCATTTATCAACCAAGTTGTGACAGAATACCGGACCAACAAATGGATTATGTGGCTAAATTCGTGCCGTGGCTCAAATGAGCCACAATTTATTGGACTATTTTGAAGGATTTTGTTGTCTCGCCATCAGCGCACCGTTTAACAACGAGACAAAACGTCAAACGGTGAGCTGATTTTTGTGGAAACAGTGATACTTTTTTTTTTTACTTTGAATAATAAGTTCAAAAGATCAGCTGTCACTTTTGATCATTTTAATGCATCCTTGCTGGATGAAAGTATTAATTTCTTTTTTTTTTTTTTTACTAAAACATATGAACAATAATGTATATAGTATGTTTATGCATATGATTAAAAAATATTTAATATTATATAGATTATATAATTAAATATTCACTATACTATAAATGATCACCCTGCACTATTCCAAAATAATTAATTTCTGAAATAAATTGCTGATTTTGTTAAATGAATGGACACAGACAGAGAGAGAAAAAGAAGTTGTTGCACACCCACACCCACAAGAAAACACCACTGAAGGATGAGTCTTCTTGCTCAGGGGCTCAACAGCAGTGGTTAGAGAAACTGCCCCAAGCTGCCTTTGAATACAGATCTTCTGCTGCAAAGACACTCACCCCATGTTTCAAGCTTGAAAAGAAAATAGGCCTATGTCTCGTCTATGCACACTGTTTTTCTGGACCGGTGAATATGTTTTATTTTTTAAAAGATATACAGAAAATGTCTGATCTTTCAAGTCTATTTCTTTTCACACTGTCAACTGTATACTTACGACAGAGAAAGTCTCCACAGAAAAATGGAGAGGACGTTTTCAGTCTTATTACAGCTCAGCCATGTGAGAAATCCCTCCAGAGCCGTCGTCTCTCAACTATAGCAGTGTTTCACAGAGACAGAAAGACTGGAATAAATGCACTGGCTAGTTATTATAGTCATTACCTCTGCTCTAAAAGTGCTCACGATAAGCACCGAAGCTTCAGGGTGCTTCAGATGCTCCTTTCTCTGTTACAAAGAAAAAGCCTTTTTGAAATCGAGGTGGGAGTTTTTTGGAGGTGGTTTTATCTCCGTAATGTCCACAGGCACAAAGGATAGATCTCAAGCTAAGCAAACGTTATTGTTGTAATGATTTCACAAACATTGCATGGAGGAAGAGATTTGCAGGGCACATTCTAGTGCCTGACATACATATTTTATTTGCATGAACTCCCACGGAATCATAATGGTTATTTACAGTTTTTCAAATACCACATCCCAGGAAATCTCATTGGATGTTTGGCTTTAAATATCTTAAAGATATATTTTTTAAAGCAGTTAGCTTCAAACAGATCTCGGGTCTGATTTATGACTGCGATGTTCAGTTCTGGTTTATCTCAGCTTTCATTGTCACCTCTTTCACTTGGCAGTGTATGAATTTGAAAGTTTGACCTGATCCAGATCTAGAGCTCTTTTAAGCAACAACCCAGAACACCCTAGCAACTGCATAGCAACCATCTTGTTAACCCATTCACAACACCATAGTACCACAAAAATATTGTGCAACCCAGCTGTTTTCAACATTGATAATGATAAGAAATGTTTCTTGAGCAGCAAATCAGCATATTAGGATAATTTCTGAAGGATCATGTGACACTGAAGAATGGAGTAATGACTGCTAAAAAATTCAGCTTTGCAATCACAGGAATAAAATTTTAAAATATATTAAAATGGAAAACAGTTATTTGAAATTGTAGTAATAATTCACAACATTGCTGTTTTATATGTATATTATACAAGTATGTATGTTCTATTAACACCACCTATGATGCCATTCTTAAGTCCAGTTATTTTCAAAAGTCCAGTTTGTGCAAACGTGGCTAGGGAAAGACTTTCTTACTTTTTGATGCTGAGCTTTTTTCTACAGAGGCAGAGAGGAAGCGTGTCAGGGTAAAAGAGGCTGAGAGAAGGGATGAAACCTCTTGCCTCTGAGTTACAAACACCTTTGAAATGGCTAACATTAAAGTCTCACTCTGTCCCATCATTCCCACATGCATATAGACGTACATGCAAACACACACAGCAGCATGTTTCATCTTCAGCTGGCACATCTACTGAGAGAATGATACTGTTGTCACTTTGAGGTTTTTCCCTTTGAATGTCATCTGTATAAACGGGTCCCACCAACAGTTGCTGACTGCTTAGGATCAGAGGCAGTGTTTTTTGTCACAGCTGAAGTCGAAATAAACAGTTAATTAGTAAGTAATTTTAATAACTTCACATCATTAATATAAAGTAAAAGAGCAGACTTTGTCGTCCTAATTAGGTCCGCCACCTCAATGACACACATGAGTGTATATTAAGAGATGCTCTGTATAATTCAAACTGCCATCATTCTGTTGGGGAACATATTCTGCCAGCGACTGTACAAACTGGTTAACCTCGGCACAGTAGCCATCAATCCTCATATCACGCCTCTGCAAGTTTCACGCTCTAATAAAACATCAGCAGGCAGACCTTGTGTTTTTTAAATCACACGCAACTCTAAGGTTCAAAAGAAAACAAGCCACTGTGGAGAAACAGTGGGCATAACTAACCCTTGCCTATGGACATCTGAGCCCCATCGATTTGTTACCGAATCTTCTGTGATGTTTCCCACAGACTTACACTCTTTGTGTGGCGGCACTTCCCATGGAGGATATATATTTACATACCGGTTCACATTTACAACTCTGCTCTGTGTGTTTTCTGCGTAAAAACATCAGTCGATTTTCACATTGGTCTGAACGAAAACAGCAGACGGGCTGATTGAAAATGCTAATTCATTCTCTGCCAGCAGGAGCTGCTTTTGGAACAGCAGAAATAGCGGTTTCCCTGGTAACACCTGTAATCAAAGCTGCGCTCACTACTTTATCAGGCATTATAGGAAAGCTGAAATAAAAATGACTGATTCTTTTCTGAAGATGGTTGGTTCCCTTCAAATATTCATATAAACATACATTCATATAAAAACACCAGCGACACATTTTGATTTTGAAATGTGCAGTGCTCATGTTTATTAAACAAAGTCAAAGCCTTTTGGAAGATCTATTTTTGGTGGTCAGTTTTGATATTGTGGAGGGCGCCACAAATAAATCAATGTAAGGAAAACACTGTTCTGTGTATCAGATGCTGAAGCGCACGGGGAATGAATCATTGTCATTATGGCGTGTAGTGGATGATTCAGAATAAGGTAAAAGCTGGTCGGTACAGGTAATGGCTCCCTGGAGACGCAGCAAAATATTGTCAGCAGAAGTATTCCTATTAAGCCGATATGAGTAATGAGCCTTTTGAGCATTTACGCTGGGTTTTGGGTACTTAATTCTGGGTCTGTGGAAAAGACATCTTCCTCTAGGAATTCTTCAAAAGTTTATAGTTTGTAAAATGCAGCATTTCCTGTTAGGTTAGTTATGTAAGGTGATCCCCCGGGGTTGATGTTAATGAATGCTCCCGGATAGTGCTTGACATGACTCTGGAAATGTATTTCATTATAGACGTGGCGTTTTTTCCATGTTTTGTTTGTAATTCTTTGTGCAACTAAGTTCATCGCCTACAATGTGCAATGTGAAGTGCTAAGGTTTTGACTGGGTCAGAGTCCCTGTAAAGCAAGTTGGTTCGTTGACAGCTATTTCCAGTACAGCTTGTACATCTACTTAAAAAGAGACCAAAATGTTTTGTTGAAATAATGTTTTATTTATATACAGTATACTATAACATCATTAATTGTGCTTCTCAAGCTCAAATCACACAGAAAGAGCTCCAGCTAATGTGCGTGTGTCACTTGTTTTGTTCCTCACTAAATCCATGTTTTCAATTTTTGATAACATTTTAATAACCTATTGATAAACTAGTGTTTTCTGTGATTTCGGCTTAAGAGATTAATTCAGCGACACTGACTCGTCATCTCCACAGTAGTGGATGCGCCTGCATGCAAGTTTCATACGGATTACAAATGTTTTTTAACATTTGAATTGTTTCATTTGAAAGTAGACATTTCACTTCAGGGCTTGACAATAAGGACTGCCCGATGGCCCTCCAGCTACAAATGAAATTCGCAAGACACATTCACATCAAATGTTGATTCGGTAGAGTTACACTCACAAGACTTATTCACAATCACAAAAGTTAATTATTTCCACGTGCTTTAAAGCCTTGCCATTTAAACTTTTCATTTGCGTGCTGTTCTAACACGTGCTTATTCAGAGCGCGTACACCCGAAGCGTCCAAACACTAAAAGGCCAGTCAAACAGCACCTTAGTTATCTGATTGCGCCAATACTGTCAAAAACACACAACGTTTACATATAAACACAGTTAATTATGTCTAAAGTGAAAGTAAACAGTTGAGAGAAAAACAGATGTGTGCAGCTCTTAAAGGGACAGTAATAAACATGCTGCCGCTTGTCATTAAAGGGATAGTTCACCCAAAAATTTAAATTCTGTCATTATTTACTGTTTAAAATTATTTAATTAAATTCTGTATTGTACCAAACATGTATTAATTTTTATTTATTCTTGTGCTGAACACAAAAGATATTTTGAAGAATGTGGGTAACCAAACAGTTGCTGGTCCCCACTGATTTTAATAGTAGGAAAAAAATAT
>NW_015638978.1:338628-345028 GCF_001515625.1 Sinocyclocheilus rhinocerous | reverse complement strand
TTTTATGTTCAACAGAAGAAAGAAACTCATTCAGGTTTAAAACAACTTGAGAGTGAGTAAATTATGACACAATTTTCATTTTTGGGTGAACTATTCCTTTAATGTTAATAAAATAAAAACACGAGAAAAATAACTCGCAGCTCTTGACTGAAGAACTTTAATACAGTTGCTAAAGTTCAGCAGTAATGAAATAACTTCAAATTTTCAACAACTTTTCACTTCATATCTTTTTGCACCAAATAGTATTGATAACAGTATTGATAAGTACCGATATCGATAAAATGTAAACGATACCCATCCCTAACCAAGCCTCTTCTCGTCGACTAAAGGTTAGTCGACTATTAGGGGGCAGCCCTAGTTCCTGAATGAATTAGTGTTTTATAACAAATCATTTGAGTGAATGATTTACTTTAAAGTGTTTTAACATATTGTTAAATTAATGATTCAATGACTGATTTATAATGCGTCACTTGTTTTGTTCATGAATGAATCAGTGTATTGACATTTTTGGAATTATTGGGAATATTTAGATTTTTTTTGTTGTTTGTAATATTGATTCAGAGACTCACTCATAAAGATGATCCATTGTTTCCACCTACAGGTGTAACAATGTAATTTGCAGAAAGAGTCATTGATGTAGCGTTATTTGCCATGTTTTATCTGAACTACAGGAATCGATGCTAATAATCAAATTAATTGAAGTATGCCACTATGTTGCTCATTTTTTAAGCTTGCTCTCAAATCACAATGGGCAGTGATGTCAGTGTGCTCACTGATGATTATTAACATGCTCACATAATTATGAAAATTAGAATGAGCATTGTTGTGACTAGGTATTTGGCCGGAGAAGCCTGAAAACCACTGGTTTAGACTGAGGCTCTGTCCACATAAACGCGGTTATTTTCAAAACCGCAGCTTTTTCTATGCGGTTTGGCCGTTTGTCCACACGCAAACGCAGCACCAGGTCACTGAAACCAAACATTTTTGAAAACTCCTGCCAGGGTGAAGATTTTCAAAAACTATGGTTGCAGTGTTATTGTGTAGACGGCAAAACTTTTTGAGTTTTTGGCTTGTGACATCGGAGCATGCGCTGTTATCTCCGCCTACTGGAAACATTTTCAGACTTCTGATTGGCCAATATGGCTTTACGGTTGAGATTATATCGCCACTAAGGGATGTAGCGATTCACTCAACTCACGATTCGATTCAATTCACGGTTTTGATTTCACGATTCGATTAAATGTGTCCTTTTATTATTGCTTGGACAAAATACTGTACGTTTCTTTGTGAAATTGAAATATAACACTATAATAATATACTAATATAGCACTTACATATTATTGCTCTTTTGTTGGTTTTGATTGCTTCTATTGTCCTCATTTGTAAGTCGCTTTGGATAAAAGCGTCTGCTAAATTACAAAATTAAAATATTATGTAAATAACAAAACTAAATTGAAATTTTAAAGCAAGCCCCAAATAAAATAAATAAGTAACACAAATAAAATAAATCTCTTCATATAAAAAAATAAGGCTTTGTCTCTGCTCTTTCCATTTAAAATTATAGGCAACCTGCATTTTAATCATGATCCCAACAAAGATGCTGCATACATGGATCATGAGCAGTTTTTAATCTAAATCAGATTGTATAATTTCGAAATTTGAAGCAAAAACAGAATGGTTTGACTTCAGTTTTGTGAAACTATACAAAAAAATATCTGCATGAAACAGAAACAGCAGACGAGCTGAACGAGACGCAGATTCACTCTCTGCCAGCAGGTGGCGCTTAAACCGTTTCCTGGTTTCCGCTGTAAACAAAGCAGCCCTGCACTTATGAACTTTAATATGCATTATACAGAGGCAAGATGAAAAGAAAAAATACCATCTAAACTTTTCTAAAGACAGTAAGTTCCCCTCAGACATACATAAACTCCTACACCTAAATGAATCGCGATTTGTTTAGCATCTCAACCGATTTGAATCGTCACATATTTATAATAATAATCATTATCCAAACAAAGATGCTGCATACATGCAACATGAGCAGTTTTTAATCTAAATTAGATTGTATAATTTCGAAATTTGAAGCAAAAACAGAATGGTTTGACTTCAGTTTTGTTACATAAAAAATATCTATATCTGCATGAAACCACGGACGAGCTGAATGAGACGCAGATTCACTCTCTGCCAGCAGGTGGCGGCGTGGCGCGGCGCTTAAAGCTTTTCCTTGGTTTCCGCTGTAAACAAAGCAGAGCTGCACTTATGAACTTTAATAGCATTATACAGAGGCCAGATGAAAAGAAAAAATACCATCTAAAGTTTTCTAAAGACAGTAAGTTCCCCTCAGACATGGATTCATATAAACTCCTACCCCTAATTGAATCGCAATTTGTTTAGCATCTCAACCGGTTTGAATCGTCACATATTTGAATCGATTTTCAACCGGCTCGCGGTTAATCGTAACATCCCTAATCGCCACCTGTTGGCTTGGCATGCTCTTGATAGTGCTTCATAGCATGCGTTTGCGTTTTCATGTGGACGGAGATTTTTTTGAGAAGGAAAAACTACCCTACCCTAGTATTCTTATAAAAATACCTGTGTGGACATGGCCTGAATGTGGCCATAAAGCACTAAAGCGAAACAGGCCTTGTTAGTCAGCATCTGAACAGTCTAAAATCTCTGTCTGTCAGCCTATGGTGTGTGAGGGGGAGAGAGAGTTAGAAACAATTGCTTTATGAAATGAAAAAGGACACTGTGATTCATTCAGGAGAGCTTAGTACCTTCTCACCTCTTCTCTGCAACTCTGACCTGTTCAAGGGAGCGACGATATCCTTTTAGTGCTGGTTGTCATCTGCCTTACAATTAGGGTTGGGTATCGTTTGGGTTTTTTTCGATACCGGTGCCAGATCGATACTTTTAAAACGGTTCCGGGGCCGGTTGCACCAGCTGTACGTAAGTTACAACGTAGCCTAGTTTTGACGTAAATGGGCACTAAGTTACAACTTACACTACTAAATATTTTTTCATTGCACCATTACATGTAGTTGAAGTGTAACTCTACGTATAAACTAAATATTTACGGAAGCGCCTGGTCAGGAGTAACGGTTGGAATAAAATAGCAGACTGAGTGAACTGCATCAATATGCTCTTCTTTTACCTGACAACCTTCAATCCTTTAGGCATATATGATGCTGCTGACATTTATACTCATGAACATATTAAGAGAGAGAACAATATGTGAATAAACGTACTTTGTTTCTTTTTTAGCACGTCTTCAACACCCCATCTACAGCGCGCCTCTGTGTTCTTTGGTCCGTGTTGCGCATGTCAGATGAAATAATAAATAAATGGCATTTCTTAGTTTTTTTTTTCTTTTCAGTATTTATTTATCCTTATTTATTTCAATTACAGTTTCTGAATGTTATTTACATATATAAATAGCTTACATATGCAGTAGACTAATGTTATTAATGTATCGTTTTTAATGGAAACTTGTTTATATTTTTACCGTTAGTATACGTGAGGCAAAAGAAGTTAAAATTAAAATTCATAGCATTTAAACAAGTTCTGCTCGCGTATTTGAAGGTTTCTATTGGATGATTTAGGGTAAACGTCATATTATGCGACTACGCATTACTTTACGGAAAGTTTATGAACTGCTTGCTACATCCTGCCTTACGAACAACTGGTGCAACCAAATAATGTACAGATTTAGTTACAAAGTAGCTAGTAGTTACTAAGCCTCTAGTGTGGACTTAACGTTCTAATTTAAGTATGAACTTCCGAATGGCTGGTGCAACCCTACCATTCGTAGGGTCTGCCTGAACCGATACTTATTAAAAAAAATAATAATAAAAATTCCCCCAAAAATGATGGATTGGCCATTAGCACTATAAACACATGATGTCTGTTTCATTCATACTGGACGCCAGAGGGCGCCCTCACACAGAAAATCCACATATCCAGTCACAGAAGTAGCGAAACTCATGATCCTCCAGGAAATCCCTAATATGGACAAATACATCGCTATTATAGCGGTAACTGAGTAAACAGAACATATAAACGTTTTGAATGATAAAACAAAGACAATAAACACTCGACTGCAACAATATAGTTTATCTGTGTTATTCAAGCCATCTCTGGTATTTTCATAATAATTAAGTATATTTATAATCCATTGATAATCGATGTATTCTTTTTAAAATAGCCTATGGAACATATTTTCTGCCTCATTCTGTGACAAGAAGCCTCATCAGATCACAAAAGGAAGCATTTCACTGGTGTTGTTGAGTAAAAAGGTTATCTTGTTCTCTTTTGTTGGAAAACAGGTTTAGAAATGTGAATATAAGGGAAGTTTAGCTTTAGGCATTTTAATTTAAGCATGTTTAGCTTAGTTAACGGAAGGCTACCTGCTGCCATCAGAGCAAGTATAATTGCTGCATTCACGAGCTCCTCGGATGCTCTCAATCCCCGAGTTGTGCTTTTAAGTCGGAATGTGACAACAACATGGACACTCGCGTTACTACAAAGATTTGTTGGATTTGTATTATTAGAGCTTTCCGACTTGAGTTCACGTGCATTTTCTCAGTCGGGAAATTATTTTTCACGTGTGATGCCGGTAATGATGCTTCTTACGTCAGTATTGGAGAACTAGAGGACAAATATTTTAATCGATCGCACAGGCATGGCACCGAAATGAGGCACCGAAATCTGCGTTCTGATTCGGTTCTAGTACATACCGGTTACATAGGTACCGGTGCCATATTAGTACCGGGTTTCGGTACCCAACCCTACTTACAATGGCTTACAGCTGGATTTGAGGAATAAAAGCAGCACCTAGATCAGTATGAAAAGACTGTTGCAAGCAGGGGTAATTAGCAAATCCCAGATTCCACTATAGGTCGGATTAATAGATCAGCTTGGTTTTGTTGTACAGGCTTTTCCTCTGTGCTCAATGCTTAGGGAATGTTGGATTGCCTTTTCTCTGCTCCGCTTTAAAGGGGTCATATGATGCGATTTCAAGTTTTCCTTTCTCTTTGGAGTGTTACAAGCTGATTGTGCATAGATAAGATCCCTGAAGTTGCAAAGACTAAAGTCTCAAAACCAAAGAGATATTCTTTATCAAAGTTAAGACTCTGCCACGCCCCCCTAAAACGGCTCGTTCTAACACGCCCCCACATATCTACCTCACTATGTGGAAATATTAGCATAATGCCGCCCAAATGTGCACGCAAAGAAAGAAGGCATGGTTTCAGTAACCGCAGTTAGTGTTGAAGCAGCATGTCAGGGAGACGCTGTGTGTTTCAGTGCAAAAGCAAAAGCACTTTATTTGGCCTTCCAAAAGTAGATGCATTGTGGAATCTTTAAGATTACTTACAACAGAACAGCAATGCATTCTATGGACGACCGTTTCGTGAACCTAGGAGAGGAGGTAATTCTGACTTTGCTATGACAATCTGGCACTTCTGAATCAGCTACTGTTTTGTTATTAGCTTAAGTATTTGCTATTGACTGTTCAAATGCGGAGTTTTGCGCATAGTGTGTGTGTGTGCGTGCGTGCGTGCACGTGCGATTGAGTGTGAGTGTGAGAGAGGGTCACATCACAGTAGAGTCAGCTGTCTTAACCGCGGCTTGTGTACTGCATCATCACTGTGTCTGTCACAGGACTCTGTTCCCCTTTCGGGCTTGAACTGATGGTAAAACTAATGACATTATTTACGGTCTTTACATTTATTTTGAAAGATGAAGCTCGCGATTATGGTAAGGGGCGTTACATTTCCGACGAGTGCTTGCGGTGTTCGGCCAATCACAATGCACTGGGTCAGCTGGCCAATCAGAGCAGACTGCGCTTGTCGGAAGGAGGGACTTTGTAGAAAACGAAGCGTTTGAGAGAGGCGGGGCATAGAGGACCTACAATAATGTACAGTATTTGAAAAATAATGCATTTTTTGAACGTTAAAGCATGTCAACATATTCTGTTACACCAAATACACAAAATAATGATCTTTAAAAAAAGCATCATATGACCCCTTTAAGTTGAACAACAATGGGGCATCTTTTACTATGCTTTTAATAAGACTAGGGATGCACCGAAATGAAAATTCTTGGCCAAAACCTAAAAAAATTAAACACTGGGCCGAAGGCTGAATACTGAACAGGGTTTTTCAAGTTTGTATTATGCCAATTTTTTTCACCATTGCATAAATTAAATAGCCAAAACAGCTTTTTACTGTTTTGTCTTGCTTTTCAAAGAAAAAATAAAAAAAATAAAAAAACAACAATTTAAAAATATTTAACACTGAACATTAGTGCTGGGCGGTATACCGGTTCATACCGAATACCGGTGTTTATTTTTGTTATGATATTAATTTTTAAAATACCGCAATACCGGTGTATGTCGCTT
>NW_015638978.1:330975-337045 GCF_001515625.1 Sinocyclocheilus rhinocerous | reverse complement strand
ATAAATTAAATTGCCAAAATGTGCTTTTTACTGTTTTGTCCTGCTTTTCAAATAAAAAAATCAATAAAAAAATATTTACTTAACACTGAACATTTTTTTAACATTCTAGCAGACATTATACCAACAAAGCACAATTTAACTTAAAATTATTAAGTTAGTAAAATGATATTTTTTGGCCATCAGACCCCCTTCTTGAATCAGGCATGTATTTTTTACTGTAAAAATAAAAGCAGCCTTGCTGAGCAGAAGAGACTTCTTTTAAAACATTAGAAAATATTCCAGATCCCAATTTGAACACTGTGTGAATGTAACCAGCAACCATCACCCCTTCCTCTTCTCATCAAAGGCATGCGATGCAGTACTAAACAGTCTTTCGCTGTCTGTGCTGTGTCTTTCTCGGACAGTTTAAATGCTTCCACACTGCTGACATGTTTGTTGCATTATAAAGAGTGCGCGCCTCTCACTCTATGCTGGTTGCTATTTGATAGCGTCACGTTATTGTTCGGTACAATTTATTTGGTCTTTTCGCTTATTTTATTATTTTTTGCTATTTTCGGCCGAATAATTTTGGTTGCCGAACATTCGGTGCGTCCCTAAATAAGACATTTTTTGTGAATAAATGAATGTAGAGCGCTGCTTACACACAAAAAAAAAAAAACATAACATAATTTTTAAAAAATCCGAGAACAGTAGTCTTAGAAATGTTAAATAACTGAAATTGTATAAAATAAAAAAGTATGTAAATAAATAATTAACAAAATAAATAAGTGAATTTGATATTATTGTGTTTTCATTCTGATTTCTAAAGACAGATAATGTAGATAATGAGAGTGCTTTTATTATTTACACCCTTTTTTGCTTCTCTTCAAATGTATACACTACCATTCAAAATTTTGGTCTGTAAGGTTGTTTAAATAAAAAGAAGTCTTTTATGCTCATCAAGGCTACATATATTTGAACAAAAATACTGTAAAATAATAATGTTGTGAAATATTATTACAACTTTTAATATATTCTAAAATATCATATATTCCTGTGAAGGCAAAGCTGAATTTTCAGCAGCTGTTTCTCCAGTCTTCAGTGTCACATTATCCTTCAGAAATCATTCTAATTTGGTGCTTCAGAAACATTTCTTATTATTAACAATTTTGAAAACAGCTGTGCTGCGTAATATCTTTATGTAAACTGTGATGCATTTTTGAGGATTTTTTTGATGAATAGAAAGTTCAAAAGAAGAGCATTTATTTGAAATCGAAATCTTTTGTAACATTATTAATGTTTTTACTGTCTCCTTTGATTAATTTAATCCATCCTTTCTGAATAAAAGTATTGATTTCTTAAAAAAAAAAAAAAAAAAAAATCAAACTGACACTTTTAAACATGTCTTGGTACTTTCAGCTGGATGTCCAAACCTGTTGATGAGCAAAAGCTTTGAAGCGTTACTTTGGAGTGATGCCATGTGATCATCCTTTCACGTGGAAATCCCTGATGGTATATAATGAGTTGTTTTACTGGATCAGTTCAGTCACCTTTTCAGTAAGGGTCTAGAAGTCAGTGAAGATCTCAGTTCCCACTGATCATTTCAATGAATCAAAGGCAGATTCTAATGACAGTAATAATGACTTCTTATGAATAATACATTGAGAGATTAACGTCTGTCTGTGTGCGTGTGTGTTTGTGCGCATCTGAAACTCTCTCACATCTGAGTGGAGCTGAGCAGAGTGCTAATGATCTCTCGTTTCGGCCGTGTGTGCCTGTGTGTACGTGTGTATTTGGGTAGGTGTGTGTGTTCTCCAAACTTGGAATGTCTCTATCTATGTCATTAGTTCTGTCTCCGTTTGCCAGGTAATGACCCCTTTCCTCTCGGCAGCAGTCTGACTTTGTGACTGTATCATTCTCTCTGCCTCTCTCTTTTTGGTTTCAGACAGTCATTTGCTGATTGTGAGGTGTTTCTCGTGACCTTGGACTGGCTGTTTGCCCTTGAGGAGGAAGAATTGTTCCCCGCAGCTGTCGCTACCTGACAATTTGCATTATTCTTAGACAAACTTTAATTTCTAAGACAATTTAAGTCAATGCTCTATTATGTTTTCTCTCTTGGAGCTGTAAAATTTTATAGTCTGAATAATTTGAATGTGTTTCCGATGTCATAAATTAACTCTCCCTTCATGAATTCTCAGCATCGACTGATTTGCATCCAATTTCAGCCCATATAAAATTCCTATCCATTTGTTCGCAAACCGACAAACAGTGACTTTGAGGATCATGAGGGTCACTTTAATGGATAACCAATCAAACCCAGCTGCTGTAGTGATTGCGTAAAATGACACTGATAATTAGGTGAAATGGAATTGAATTTTGATAAAGATCGCCACCCCCTATCATCTGATCTGGGGTCAGGTGAGAGTTACAGCCACCGCAACTTTTTCTGATAGCCTCCATTTTTTGGCTCCCAGGAAAGTCATTATCAAACGAGAATTTTGTTGTAGTGACATGGCACACCTGACGGTTTGATTTCTTTCACATAGAGATGAGTGAGGTTTGGGGAGAGAAAGACAGAGATGGAGGAAAGAGAAGAAAATAGACTGGTGGAGAAGCAGCGGCGTACATGTTGACTCACAGTCTGTGGGGATATAGACTGAAGTGAGTGTGTGTGTGTGTGTGTGTGTGTGTGTGTGTCTCTCACAGAAACAGAAATGAAACATGACTGCAGGAACAGAAAAAATGGTTATGGATTGTAGAACAGAAAAGTAAAGGTTAAATTCTGTGTGTGTGTGTGCGTGTGTGTGTGTGTGTGTGTGTGTGTGTACTAGGGATATGCCGGTATCAAATTTTCATGTTGCGATTAATTGCTAATGCTTTTATTACGGTATACGGTATTATCACGATATTGAGATTAAGTTACAAAAAAGTGCTGTCATAATACAGTATAACAGGTTTAATAACTTTTTTCTTATAACAAAAATAACTGAACATTTAAATGCAAAATTAAATTAAAGTGCAAAAGAACTATAAAGACCAATAGGTATCACTTTACAATAAGACCTCATTAGTTAACCTTAGTTAATGCATTAACATTCACAATGAGCAATAGCTACATTTGCTACAGAAGTTATTAATCCTTGTTTAAAAAATACAAGTCTTAGTTCATGTTAGCTCATTAAATAACACAGCTGCAACTCTCGATTTTAACATCCTGTTATTAAATATTGGAATACCTAAGATTAATGAATGTTCAGAAGAATTTTTAATTGGCAGTTTATGTTAACTAATGAATTAACTAATGAAGCCCTAATGTAAAGTGTGACCGAACAATAAAGAATCAAAACACTTTCAAACAATATCTAGGGCATGTTGTAGTCCAGATTAAAATGTAAAAAAAAAGTTTGAAAATAAATAGCCTATTAAGTCTAAATATTTAAGTATTTGGCGCTGTGATGAACATCATAGCAAATACACAAATCTGAATGGCTGTTTAAATCATTTAAACACCTTTCAGAAACAGAAAGTAGTGCAGCTGCTTTGTTTACAGGGTTTCCGGGGTAACGGCTGCATTTAAATGAATTATTATTATTATTATTATTATTATTATTATTATTATTATTATTATTATTATTATTATTATTATTATTATTATTATTATTATTATTATTATTATTATTATTATTATTATTATTATTATTATTATTATTATTATTATTATTATTTCTGCAGTTTAGCGCCATCTGCTGTGAGTGAAAGTGCGCTTTCATCCAGAGCGTCTCTCACATGTTCCGCCATGTGCTTCTCGTAGGCGCTTGTTTACATCAGAGTGCGCACGCGTCTTTCACGCAGCATACAGCGGTGTTGTGCATTTTGACCAGTTTATGGGAAAAGTATTCTTAAAATGCATTCAAAATTCTGAATAATTTGTAATATATAATTCAATAAAGAGTGACTTCTGTATGAAAGATATCCCAACGTCTCCTGGTCTCTGCTTCGACGAGGAAAACGTTTCCAATACCTGTATCAAATTTTCATGTTGCGATTAATTGCTAATGCTTTATCACGGTATTCGGTATTGTCACGATATTGAAATTTAGTTTTAACAAAGTGCTGTCATAATACAGTATAACAGGTTTAATAACTTTTTTCTTATAACAAAAATAACTGAACATTTAAATGCAATAAAGCAATACAGAAAAATGTATAAAGTTAAAAGTTTTACACCGATTAAAGTGCATAAAGACCATAAAGACCAATAGGTATCACTTTACAATAAGACCTCATTAGTTAACCTTAGTTACTGCATCAATGAGCAAGTTCAGAAGAATTTTTCATTGACCGTTTATGTTAACTAATGAATTAACTAATGTTAACTAATGAAGCCCTAATGTAAAGTGTGACCGAACAATAAAGAATCAAAACACTTTCAAACAATATCTAGGGCATGTTGTAGTCCAGATTAAAATGTAAAAAATTTTGAAAATAAATAGCCTATTAAGTCTAAATATTTAAGTATTTGGCGCTGTGATGAACATCATAGCAAATACACAAATCTGAATGGCTGTTTAAATCATTTAAACACGATTCAGAAACCGGAAGTAGTGCAGCTGCTTTGTTTACAGGGTTTCCGGGGTAACGGCTGCATTTAAATGAATTATTATTATTATTATTATTATTATTATTATTATTATTATTATTATTATTATTATTATTATTATTATTATTATTTCTGCAGTTTAGCGCCATCTGCTGTCAGAGAGTGAAAGTGCGCTTTCATCCAGAGCGTCTCTCACATGTTCCGCCATGTGCTTCACGTCCGCGCTTATTTACATCAGAGTGCGCACGCGTCTTTCACGCAGCATACAGCGGTGTTGTGCATTTTGACCAGTTTATGGGAAAAGTATTCTTAAGACGCATTCAAAATTCTGAATAATTTGTCATATATAATTATTCAAGGTATTTAGATGTGCCCACGATAACAATATCGTGCATATTCATTACCGTGATATATCGCATTACCGAATACCGGCACAAGTCTAGTGTGTACACATGTTTTTCTATCCCGGTGGGGACTTAAACCTGAATACACACTGACTTGGGACTCGTGTCACCATGGGGACCTAAATTGAGGTTCCCATGGGGAAACAAGCTTATAAATCGTACAGAATGATTTTTTTTTTTTTTTGAGAATGTAAAAATGCAGAAAGTTTACGCCTATGGAGAGTCCCCACAAGGATAGTAAACCAGACGTGCTTGTGTGTGTGTGTTGTGTGTGAAAGAGAGAGAGAAATAAATGGAGTGTTATTACTGTGCAAAAGCTTTTTTTATATTGCCAGTCTGCCAATACTGCTTTTGTTGAACTGAACTGATGGCCTTGACAGAGAAATATTATATAAGCAGGCATTTTGGCTATATCACTATATTCTTAAATTATTAATTTGGTCTATAACAACATATAGCTATGTCCAAAAATCTAATTTAAACCTGTAATTAAAGTTTTTGCTTTTTAAAAATGTCTAAGTGTTTTGTTTTTGTCCAGACAGAGGAGTCCACAGGGATTAAAGTTCTCCGTCGCTACAACGGATTTCCGTTAATTGCAGCGAGTCTACGACGGATTTCCGTCAATTCGAAAAAATGAGGGGGAAAGAAACATTTACCGCCACGGCTGCAGCTTCTCAGTGACAACATAGTGATGCCGCTCGCATCATTCACAGTCGGGTTATTAGCAGAGAACACAGAGCAGAACTTGAGTTTCGGTGCGGGATTGCGGCTATTAATAACAATTCTACTCATTCCCGCAGGTTCCGCGCCTATTACACGATGACAGATGACGGAACATATCATTTGCATGTGCTTTTGAGTCTTGAGAACTCACTTGCGCGCTCTCTCATTTTCTGTGCGCCAACAGATCGCAATAAGGAGAGTGACAACTTTTAATAGTTATTAAGGGAGTTTGCAAATGTGATATTGATTTAATACAACAGTTCAATAAACAAGTACTGCCTGATTTTGCTCTATTTCTTCAACGAAAATAGTTCCAAATATAGTAACAGCTCAGCCGCTGCGCATCTCTAAAAGCAAACACAGC
>NW_015638978.1:248173-330660 GCF_001515625.1 Sinocyclocheilus rhinocerous | reverse complement strand
CCAGTGTTATTTTACAGTTGAATAGATTATAGTTAGACCTAACTGAAAAAAATTAAAGTACTGTTAATTTAATTTGTATCTTGTTTTTGTTTGTGCTATTGATTGTCATTAATTTATTTGTTCTTATTTTATTATTTACTATTTACTTGTCTTTTTTTAGTTGAAATAAATTCTATTCTGAGTGCACATGATTCTTTGGTGGGGAGGGGAGGGGGCGTGGTCCATGGGAAATAGTCCTGCCACCACAGCTGGAAAAAATCCTAGGAAACACTGCATACAGTTAATAAAATTAGAAAAATGCCATTACAAAGGTAAAAAGAAAATGCCCCTGTAAATCACTTTGAGTCAAATGTCACCTCATATTAGGAAGGCTAATTTTTGATCAGAATTTTTTATTATTGATCAGAAGGTGCTCCTAATTTTTTTAAATTAGTAGGACAAGCGCTCCTAATTACAAGAAAAAACTGCTCTTAAACTAGGTGTGTGACAGGTATGGCTGTGGAATGGGGTTTGGCTGAGAAAAATTTTTCAGTCAAAATATTTTTTTTTTTGCTTTAACCCCTGAGTCAATATGGGCAAAACCAGCTGAAAGATTCTTCAAGACATCTTCTTTTGTGCTTCACCTGAAGAAAGAAAGTCATTTAGGTTTCTCAAGATATTTAAGATTCTGCAGTATTTAGAGGTTACAAATTAAATGGAAGTTAATTTCTGACACTGGCCATGATTCTAAAGCGAATGACTCATGGTAATTTTTAGGGAATCAAAAATTTACAGTCTGAACAGTTTAGTTTGATTGTCAAACGAATAACTTACGAAATTATTGTTTTTAGTGAATCAAAAACATACAGTGTGACCAGTCTGGTTTGATTCCTGGATGAATTACTCTTGTGAACAGTTTTTTTTAGTGATTCTGAATAATATATGAGATGGTTCTTTTTAAGTGAATCAAAATCAAACTAAGTGACTAGTGTAGTTTGATTCCTGAATGAATTATTCTTATGAGCTGGTTCTTTTTAGTGAATCAAAAACATACAAACTGACTAGTGCAGCTTGATTCACAAACTAATGACTTATAAAATGGCTCATTTTAGGGAATCCGAAATGTTCAGCATGAATCAGTGCAGTTTGATTGCCAAATTGATTCTTTTTAATTAATCAAAAACATTCATGTTTTGGATGTAGTATTTTGTAGCATACAGTATGTATCTTATGATCATAAGATATAATGCATTCTTATGTTGTTGGTTTATTCCTGAGGTAATTTACTCAATCCTATCTCAGTTTTTCACAACCACAATAAAAAAAGGTTTTAATTTCAAGTTATTGTACCAAACAGCATATACAGTAGCACATTCGAGTGATGGAACAGAAATCCTTGAAAAGGCATGAGAGAGAGGGAACAGTGAATGTAGTGGACGGTCACAAGATGACTTCATGTCTTTCTGTGTCGGCTGGGGAATGTGAAAATCTGGCCCCAAGAAAGAAGACACTCAGCAGGAGAGATAAATTACTGCCACCTTTGTTACAGACATTTTTAAGAACTTCCTCGTTTCATTTTTAAAGTGCACCATCACTGACATTTTGCTGGAGGCAACATAGACTTTGTTATTAGAGTGTGTGTACATGCTCCAGCTAATACACACCTATGTGCTTTCATTGCCCTTCACTCTCTCTCTGCCCTTCCTTCTTCCTTCATTTTATTCTGAAAAAGTTAATATTATCAAAGAAATCCTCCATGGGTGAATAAGGTTGAATGAAATTCTCTCTCATCGCAGTTAGATTAATGCTATCCCTCGTGACTGCGGAGTAGGGCTGAACGATTTTGGAAAATAATCAAATTGCGATTTTTTTTACCAATATTGCGATTGCGATTTAATATGCAATTATTTTTTTTAAAGCTCTTTATGTTCTGTATTATTCAACAAAGACAAGCTATAAATCATTGTATAGTATGACCAACACAATATTATATAGATTAAACATAAATGTTCTTTTCTGTAGGCCAGGCCTTTATGTTACGATGAAATTAGGTGATGCATGAATTGATATGTATGTCATTTTTATTTAACAACTACAATCACAGTACATTGACTGATTTGTTGAACTTCCAACCTAATAATTATGTTTAAATAAGCCTGGTGTAAACATTAATATGAAAGTCAGTAACAAATCACACAAACTAAAGTAGATTGCAGAAATATAAAAACAAATATGTAGCTTTATCACACTACTTTAGGTAATTCAAAGTCACTGTAATAAACATATGTAAACATGTGCACTGCACTTTTTAAACACTGTCTGTTAACTTTAGATTAGTGGTTCTCAAACTTTTTAGGTCGCGCCCCCCTTTAAACCTATAAAAAAAATCTGCCCCCCTTTCCCGAATCCCCATTCCACCTCAGACTACCAAATAATTTCACTAAACATTATGAAAAATGTATGCTTTTTTAATTAAAAAAACCTACAGGGAAAATACACCTACATCACTTGAAACATTGAAAAATAGCATAGAGAGAATAACTTATTATTATTATTCTCTCTCTGTTATTGATTTATTTTTTGTGGGTTTCTTGCTGTCCGCTAAGGCATAGGACACACACAGGCTTTCCTCCTCACCAACGACATAAAACACTGTGTGTCTACACCGGACGCGAGCGGCAAAATACAGTAGAAACCATTATAACCAGTGACACTGTGTACACTGGATGCGACGCGACATTAAACTGATGCCTTGTTCTATTTATGACGTACTGACACAAAGTTAAAATGATTTGCAACGGTTGCTTTGCCGCGTCCAGTGTAGAGCTGTTGCGGCGCGACGCGAAAACTTTAGCGTCCGGTATAGACACGGTGAGTGAAGCCGAGAGCAGGATATGCCTCGTCATATATTAAATAAAATTAACTTGACCTTCAAGGGGGGCGGGGGGTGCCGTTCTAAAATAATGGCAGGGGAAACACTGTGTTTTATTTATTTTCTTTTTCTGCTGATGGCTCGCGCTCGACTTGAAGCAGCGCTGCTTAGACCGATGGGTCTGTGTGTCATCAAAGTACTGCGAGAGCTATAAGAGAGCGCGGACGTCTCCTTATGTTTTCTCTCGCCGTACTTTGATGTCATACACCGATCGATCTTCAAGTCGAACCCCCCTCTTTACTCTCGCGTGTCACGTGACCGTGTAATCGCAGCCTCTGCGATTGAAAAATCGCGTCATTCATATCGCGATATTATCGCAAATGCAATTAATCGTTCAGCCCTACTGCGGAGGTAGGACAGAAATACCGTTCCATCACCTCTGTCAGCTGCTCTCAGATCTGAGTGTGTGTAAAATGTTTTAAGGTGAAAAACGTAAGAAACGCAGCCAGCAGATTCGTATTCTATGCGTCGTTGGACCAGAGGAAATATGCAGCGTATACTAATTTAGTGAACATATTCTTCAGCCCACTGGGAGGTTTAAAACTTATGATTCAGCCAGATGGATCCTCTTGAAGTTCACTGCTGCATTCTTTCTGGTTTTATCACACACACACACACACATCTTGGTTCATTAAACTCTATCCTTATTAAGCATCATCACTGAATGCCAATCAAAGGTCATCATTATGTCAGTAAAGGTTGTGGATGTGCTTGCTATGGTCATTTTAGAATCACTTGAATGCAAATACAAAATAAGCAGGACACACACGCCCTCGTGCTCAAATGTAGTCAATAAAAACCTTCTGTACACATTAAATTTGCTGCCTGAAGAAGTGTTAAAGAAGTGTTGCTGCCAGTCTGCTAGATGAAATGTTGAAAAATTAAAATTCTGTCATCATTTGCTCACTCTCATTTTGTTTCAAACTTCTATTAGTAAATGTGACAGTTCAATTTAACATTAGAGGGGACATCGGATGCCCATTTTCCACAAGTTGCTATGATTGTTTAGGGTCTTAGGGGTGGGCAATATGGCAAAAAATATCATACCAAAAAAACATTTCAGGAAAATCACTATTCACAATTTTATTACGATACTTTTTCATGTTGGTTTTACTATTTTGCCAGTTGTCTGAGCAGTACAGCCAAAATAATTTCCCTAGCCTTACAAGGTAACAAAATATAAAATAAAAAAGAATGGCAGACATTTAGGCCAAAGTTCACTATTGGGTGTGTGTGTCATCAAAGTACTGCGAGAGCTATAAGAGAGCGCGGACGTCTCCTTATGTTTTCTCTCGCCGTACTTTGATGTCATACACCGATCGATCTTCAAGTCGAACACCCCTCTTTACTCTCGCGTGTCACGTGACCGTGTAATCGCAGCCTCTGCGATTGAAAAATCGCGTCATTCATATCGCGATATTATCGCAAATGCAATTAATCGTTCAGCCCTACTGCGGAGGTAGGACAGAAATACCGTTCCATCACCTCTGTCAGCTGCTCTCAGATCTGAGTGTGTGTAAAATGTTTTAAGGTGAAAAACGTAAGAAACGCAGCCAGCAGATTCGTATTCTATGCGTCGTTGGACCAGAGGAAATATGCAGCGTATACTAATTTAGTGAACATATTCTTCAGCCCACTGGGAGGTTTAAAACTTATGATTCAGCCAGATGGATCCTCTTGAAGTTCACTGCTGCATTCTTTCTGGTTTTATCACACACACACACACACATCTTGGTTCATTAAACTCTATCCTTATTAAGCATCATCACTGAATGCCAATCAAAGGTCATCATTATGTCAGTAAAGGTTGTGGATGTGCTTGCTATGGTCATTTTAGAATCACTTGAATGCAAATACAAAATAAGCAGGACACACACGCCCTCGTGCTCAAATGTAGTCAATAAAAACCTTCTGTACACATTAAATTTGCTGCCTGAAGAAGTGTTAAAGAAGTGTTGCTGCCAGTCTGCTAGATGAAATGTTGAAAAATTAAAATTCTGTCATCATTTGCTCACTCTCATTTTGTTTCAAACTTCTATTAGTAAATGTGACAGTTCAATTTAACATTAGAGGGGACATCGGATGCCCATTTTCCACAAGTTGCTATGATTGTTTAGGGTCTTAGGGGTGGGCAATATGGCAAAAAATATCATACCAAAAAAACATTTCAGGAAAATCACTATTCACAATTTTATTACGATACTTTTTCATGTTGGTTTTACTATTTTGCCAGTTGTCTGAGCAGTACAGCCAAAATAATTTCCCTAGCCTTACAAGGTAACAAAATATAAAATAAAAAAGAATGGCAGACATTTAGGCCAAAGTTCACTATTTTGGTACCATTCACAACTTCTGACAATGGAAACAGAAATAATTGCTTACTGTACTGTACTGTACTGAACCGTACTGATCGGTGGAAATGAGGCTTTACTCACTCTCAAGCTGTTTTAAACCTGAATGAGTTTCTTTCTTCTATTGAACATAAAAGTTATTTTGAAGAATTTGGGTAACCAAACAGTTGCTGGTCCCCAGTGACTACTATCAAAGTTAATAGGGACCAGCAACTCTTTGGTTACCCACATTCTTCAAAATATCTTCTTTTGTGTTCAGCACAAGAAAGAAATTAATACAGGTTTGGGACAACATGAGAGTGAGTAAATAATGACAGAATTAAAATTTTTTGGGTGAAAAATTCCTTTAATGGCAAGCGGTAGCATGTTTAGTACTATTAGTCTGCTGTCACTTTAAGACCTGCATGCATCTAATATACAGGCAAGCATCCGTTTTTCTCTCAACTGTTTACTTTCACTTTAGACATAACCAACTGTGTTTATTTGAAAACCTTGTGTGTTTTTGACAGTATTAGCGCAATCAGATGTGAAAGATAACTTAGTCCAGTAATCAGGCTTTTTAGTGTGTGCTTCAGGTGTAAGCGCTCAGAAAAAGCACATCACAACAGCATGTGAATGAAATGTTTAACCGGCAAGGCTTTAAAGCACATGCAACATACTTTTGTGACTGTGAATAAGTGCAGTGTCCCATGAGTGTAACTCTCAATGCTGAGTCAACATTTGATGTGAATGTATGTCGCGTTGTACAGTATATTGAGACGGAGGCACCAGAACTGCAGCTGATAGAATGTGCGCTGTAGCACGATACTACGATATTTCTTCTAAAGCAGATTGTGCAGACATTTTAATTGTCCATGATCAAAAATCGTGATATTGCACACCCGTAGTCTGTAACATACTTTGGTTAAAATTCCTCAATGGTCGTGTAAAACCCTTTCTACCTTTTCAAAAACAGCTCCGTTCACAGCGACCCATTTTGGTGCATGTCTCTTTAAAATTTAACCGGCAAGGCTTTAAAGCACATGCAACATACTTTTGTGACTGTGAATAAGTGCAGTGTCCCATGAGTGTAACTCTCAATGCTGAGTCAACATTTGATGTGAATGTATGTCGCGTTGTACAGTATATTGAGACGGAGGCACCAGAACTGCAGCTGATAGAATGTGCGCTGTAGCACGATACTACGATATTTCTTCTAAAGCAGATTGTGCAGACATTTTAATTGTCCATGATCAAAAATCGTGATATTGCACACCCGTAGTCTGTAACATACTTTGGTTAAAATTCCTCAATGGTCGTGTAAAACCCTTTCTACCTTTTCAAAAACAGCTCCGTTCACAGCGACCCATTTTGGTGCATGTCTCTTTAAAATGATAATGAGCTACTGCTCACCCTACCCCTCACTTCTGTGGGGCATGGCCACACAAGACACATGAATTGCTGCCTTGGACTCCGTATATGACTCGGAGGTGGTCTTACTCAAATAGGTAGCTATCTACGTAGAAACCGGCTGCAAATTGAAACAGCTGGCTGGATGACACAATCAGCCCATTACAAACTGACTGTGTATTTTCTTTTTAATTTTCTTGCAGTCAGACATGCCAGAAACCTAACTAAATGCAAAAAAAGTGAAAATTAAATCCAATGTCCCCTTTAATATTAAATCTTATTTATTTAACAGTACAAGCTATTGAGATTTTTCATCAGATATTTGAATTATATGAAAACACTCTGCTTGAAACTTTGTTTGTAATACAACTTTGTGTCGAAAGAACAGAAACCACAGATACACTGCCAATATCCTCCTCCATCCCTCACCTAGGCCTTGACTCCCTTCATTCCCCCGAAAACCAGGATTTGAAAAGGATGTTTGATAAGATTCCTATTGATCGAAGGTAATTTCTGCTACAGTTCTGTATTCCTAAGGTGTGCTGCCTCCTCTGAATTTAATTTAGCCGTAGAACATCAATAGCTCAACGTCAGTGGCTCCTTCGCTTACTTTGGAGCTCAGTGGGCAGCAAAGGCTGTTGCGATGATTTCCCAGAACTGTTTTTTTTTTTCCCACATGTCCCTACATCTAACATGAATCTATTCATTACTACCCACTGCAAAGGCAATTATGAAAAATAGATTTTTATTGATTCGTGGTATTATGTAAAGCAATTATGCAACTGTACTGATGATGAAGGTGAGATACATGATCAATAGCTGTCGCATGGTTTTAAGATGAGATGTGGCGCTCAGTTTGGGAGTGCTGGAGCTGGTTACATCAGTGGTCTAATTCAATGAAAACATCTCAAATGACTTGCTAAACATGAGCACTGCTCCCCTGAAAATCAGCTTTAAGCAGGTGAAAGAAAAAGAATTATTCTTAGAATAATAAACGGATGCTTGAGGGAGTGTAGAGCTTTAACTATTTGGAGAATTGCAAATTCAATTGCCAGTGTAGCTAAAGCCAATTAGACTTTTTGTATTTTTTTTTATATCTCTCTTCTTTCTTTTCCTTGCTATGTTCCTGAATTTTTGTCACTTTTTTCTGATGCATATTGCATGATGCTGATTGGCTGTCTTCATGCAGTTTCTGAGAGACGTGGTGTTTATAAGGTACTTGGCTGATGTAATAAATAATTTTCAGGGAAAAAACGAATACGTTTGCCAGTTTGGAGGCATCAAATCTTTCCTTTGAGGCATGTAATAGCGAGCAAGTGCAACCCCAGTTGACGCTGTTTTACATTTGTCTTTATGTTTGTAAAATGACTGGTATTTGTTACTTATGGACAAAAGTCTACATTACTGCTCTTGTTTTCCCAATATTCTCTATATAACCTTTCAAGGACTGAGACTGCAGTGATAGCCTGTTATAGTGGTTTCATCTGTTTCAGATAAACACCCTAAATGACACAGAAAATCAATTTGAAATTAAATTAAAGAGTTAAAGAGGGTCTAAATTAAATATTTAAGAAGTCATATCATAGAAAACAGGATTTTTCCTAAAACAGCCTGTTGAGGTCCAAGGATCAAAGAGAGTGTGCAAAATGGTCCTGAAAATGCCAGGAAAGTGTAGAATATGGCCCTTTTAAAAGTTGATGTTCTTTTTACAGGATGCCATAATTACAGCAGTAAAGCACTGTGGTAACAAATATGCCTCACTTCTCAAAGGTTTGTGTGTGTGAACCTTCCTTCTTGTAGTCCAATAACTCCTCCATCTGGGTGTGCTGTGTTAGCAGACTGCCAATAAAAGCATCCTCACCATCTTTAGGTCTAATAAAGGCACAGTCTCTCAGTATGTGTCATGTCCAGAGGAATGAGCTCTGAGAGAAGCAAGCGATTCTTTCAGATCTGTGGTCTGAGAGTTTATGAATTATACACTCGCACATCGGGCCAAAGAGAGTAATGATGTTCACTTTCCCTTCTTCTGTAGATCAAAGTTAAGTTTTATCCATCTTTCTTTCCATCTCTTTTTGGTTCCATCTTTATCCATCCCCATCTCTCTCTCTCTCAGACACACATGCTAGAATATGCTCACAAACACACTTATACACACAGTAGTGGTATTAAAATCTTAGTGTAGGTGAAAGAAACAGAATAACTGTGATTTGAAGAGTATAAAAAGAGAGTGAAAAGAAGTAGAGGACGAAACGAAGTGGTGTGTGAATTCTGTGACACATCTGACAGCACATGCAGTGTGATTTGAACTGTAAAAGCTGGAAGCTGATCTCAGCCGCCAGAGCGTTAGACCCTATCCTAGTTAACAACATGCTACACAAGTCCTGCAGACCCTGTCCACCACACTGAGGCAGATCAGGGAAAAACTTTATTGGTCAAAGGTTGCTCTTTTATAACACAGGAGGCTTAATGGAGCTTTCAGTTAAGAAATAACAGATAACAGATACACATACTAATTCTGCTAATAAGATACTAATACTAAATTAAGTATTAATTTACTTTAATTTTTGATTATTATTGTGTTTAATTGATGTATGTATTTATTTAAAATGCATGGTACAAGATACTAATTCTATAACCTCTGATGGATTCACGGAGTAATTTGTCAGTAGATTCAAACCAACACTTGGTTGACTTTTGATTACAGGCCACAGCTGGCACAGTTTGTGACATTGTTGAGATCTTTTCTAGAGACAGTTAAGCTAAAGTCTCCATTTGCTTTGTTCTGACTGCTGTCTAGGAGAAACAACTGAGATATTGATGAGATCTGTGATTTTTTTTTCTTTTCTTTTCTGAGAGTTTCAGAACACCGGGTATGAATTTACCCAATTTACCCACTTCAGACATTCACGCTGAGTCCTGCTGATTTCAGAAAGCATTTCCATCCCCGTATGATCCCAGGGGACACCTCTGTAGTTTCAGTGAGACAAGTAGATGATGGCAGCAGAGGTCATGTTATTGATCATCACAAGGACATGGAGTGTGAAAGAGAGACAGAGATGGTAAAGGAAACCAAGAGAGGCCGTCTGCAGTGAAGTGTCAGAGGAACAGAAGCCCAGCAGGGAAGCATTTTGATAAATGAACATCATTTTAGCAAGGAGACACTTGACTGTATAGTGCAGGATCTATTCATTGATGTCACTTCTGAAAGAAGTGTGTGGGTATTCGGCCAGAAGTTGCTTTCAGCGTTCTACTGGGAACAGAACAAGATGAGTAATGATAGAGGCATGATTCTCTCACATACGCACACACAAGCTCAAAGTACACAAGCACCGGATCCCACACATCAGTGTGTGGCGGTCCAGATACAGCTTCTATGTGCTGCTTGCTGCTTTATTGAACCGAAACACAACAAAATTATAGCTTCTGTGTATCAGATTAATGAATGAGAGTCAGATCTTTTCTTCTCCATCCCTCCTGCTATTCGCCATTAGACATTTTAAACTGTGTGCACTTTGCTCTGTTTTGTGTGCAAAAAGTACCTGAAATTGTAAAGAAATACTTCACACTTGTCACCATGTGCGTGTGTTATGAAGAAAACCCACCTTTCATCATTTTCTCAGAATTTGTCTCTCAGTGGGAAGCTCTTTTAGGGTGTGCGTGTGTTTTTGGATTTGTTCCGTGTTTTGTATTAGGACTATAAGAGATAAATGTATGCGGCTGAACCTTTGCAGCTCTGCTCTGAATGTGTGTGTGTTGGAGAGAGAGATGGCCAGGTCTGTGAGCAGGTGCTGGAGTTAATGAGTGTGTTTCCCTCTGGAGTGTAAGACCATATGACCTTGTACGGCGGGTAAGACACGACTCCTTTGCAATAGCACTCTAATATATCACCTCTGTGTGTGTGCGTCTGTGTGTCCACAGGTTTTCGGGGATTATTATAATTTCCAACACAGGGGTGTGGTGAGGAGATCTTTGTCCGGCCATCGCGGGGTTCATGTCCGACTACACGCCGAGCCACAGGTAAAGACGAGCCACATGCAAAGTCACTCACAAACATGACTGTACAGATTACAAAGTGGAGAAGTGAGATGGGAAGTAAAGAAAATATAGGGTGGGAGGAGATGAGACTAGAAGAGATGATGGGGAGGACATGAGAGAAGGAACAAAAGGGGAAAAAGGAGAAGATAGGAGGGGGAAGAGATAACGAGAAGAGAGAACACAAGGAGATGAGAAGAAATTAAATGAGAGGAGAGAAGAAGAGAAAAACACAATAAGAGGAGAGGAGACTGGACAAGAGGAATGGACAAGAGATGAAAGAAGACATTGAAAGAGGACAGGGAGAGTTGAAGGAAAAGAGAAGTGATACAAGGAGAAGATATGAAAAGATATATGACAAGATGGGGAGGAGATGGGAGGAAGGGGAACAAAAAGAGAGGAAGAGAACAGATGAAATGGAAAAAAATGAGAAGAGGGAGAACAGATGAGACATTTGGAGTGGAGAGGAGACCACATTGAAAGAGAGGAGAGAGGAGGAGAAGAGGGCAGAGGAAAAGAGATAGCAGGGGAGAGATGAGAAGAGATGAAAAATTTGGGTAAGGAGAGAAATAGAGATAAGAAGAGATGAGACAAGACAGGAAAGGAGAAGAGACAAAATGAGACAGGAGGACATGAGATGAAACAACAGTAGACTAGAGAAGAGAAAAGGAGACTAGATGAGACAAGAAGGTTAGAGATAAAATGAGAGGAGATGTGAAGAGAGGTGGAGGAAAACAGAAACTATGAAAGGATAGTAGACTAGATGGGAGGAAACAAGATAAAATGAGGCAAGATGGGAGAGGAACAGACGAAACCGAAAGAGATGAGATGAGAGAGATGGAGGCAAGAAGAGAAAATGTAAAGCAAGTGGAACACATGAGATGGTAAGAGAGGAAATGAGAAAGGAGGAGAAGTGGGTAGAGGATTCTAGAAGAGAAGAGATAGAAGGGGAGACAAGAATTGATGAAAGGACACAAGATGAGAAGAGGAGAGGAGGAAGGAGTAAAGAGATGAGACGAGGAAAGGAGAAAAAGGAGACTAGAAGAGGTGAAAGGAGAGGAAATGGGATAAGACCAGGCAACAGGAAAGAAGAAGAGAACACAAGAGACCAGAGGAGATGAGACAACCCAAGAAGGCTGTTGATAAAATGAGAGGAGAGGAGAAAGGAAAAGAGAAGAAATTAAAAAGTTAGGAGACAAGATGTGAGGAGATATGATGAAATGGGACAAGAGAGGAGAGGAACTCACAAAGCAGGAAGTGTTGAGATGAGAGGGACTGAAGCAAGAAGAGAAATGATAAGGGAGGGGAACAGATGAGACATTAGGAGAGGAGATGATACAAGAGGAGGCCAGATTAGAGGAGAGGAGTTGTCATTAGCATACCATGACAAAGTAGTTTGGCCAGAGTCTCAGATGGTTGACTGACTGTGATTATTGGTTTGTGTGTGTGAGGTGTTGTTGGTGTGTGTTTGGTAGTACTGAAGTGCAGGACTCTGGCTATGCCGATAAGTTATCTGAGAGCAGCACAGGCATCCTGAGCGACTGCATGTTTGGGCCGCTGGCTGCAGGCTTCCATAGATCTCCTGCTGACAAGCCTCTTATCTTCACTCTCTGAAGCTTCAGACGCTAGTTAAAACTCTGTGCACACTTCGGAGATCCAACTACACGGCTAATACTGATGCCCTCCCAGACCCCACCTGCCCACCAGGCGCCAGCAGAAGAGACCGGATGACTCCTAACACTGATCCATGACAGCGGAGAACGAGAGAGGGGAAGATACAAGCTGGATTGCTGCTCCCTTGTGTGCTAGCCTCTATTTATGCAGGGCGGGTCAGGCATTCTTGTTGCCAGGGTTCATCTTGGCACAAGCCTCACGCGTACAACACGCACACACGCATCGCCTGCTCTGCATTCCGAGGTCAGCATGGTTTTATGCTAATGAAGCATATTTCTGAAGGCTGCTGCTTGTATTCCCTCCAACGACGGGAATTTATACGAAATTGAATGCAGGTACGAGTAGGTCTTCTCCCTCGCAAACCAGAATTTCATTCGCTCGCAAAAAGTCAAAGTGGACTTTTCAGAAGTTTGCTGTGGACTAAAGGGCAGCAAGATGCGAAAGGAACAGGAAATGCATTCTTCCTCCAAATCTGACCTGGCCTTGCTCCACATTTGCTGTTTTCATGATAAATGTATTACTGTAAAACAAGGACGTAAAGGACAACTCACTCGACACATTTAATTTATAATTTGTCTTAAATCTCATTTTGTAAAAAAAATAAATAAATAAATAATTTGTGATTCGAATCGTGAAATCAAAATCGTGAATCGAATCTTGAGTTTAGTGAATTGTTACATCCCTAATGGTCATGCTAGTTGGCTCCTGTTGTCATGACACAGGCACGAAATATTGCTATCTACATTTTGTTTTGTAGACAACAATTGATAACAATTTTTCCTACTAACTTTGATACATCTCAGAATGATTTCTGAAGGATCATGTGACACTAAAGACTGGAGTAATGGCTGCTGAAAATTTTTCCATCACAAGAATAAAGTTTAAAATATGTTAAAAAAAAGTTAAAGCATGTCAAAACCATTATTTTAAATTGCAATAATTTTCACAGTATTACTGTTTTTAATATTTTGATATATATTTATTTTTATTACACTAAAACTGTTATGGGTGTATCTTTAACTGCATATTGTCATATTAACAAAAAGTTAGTCAAATTATTTTAATTTTATTAACCTTAGAAGTAGGGCTGCACAATTAATCGAATTTCTAATCGCGATTACAATTATGGATGCCACAATTACGTAATCGTTCAAAGCGGCAATTAATCGTTCAAATTCCACTTATGTTATTCTGTGTGCTTAAGATGCTTTTTTCTTTCTTTCTACATGTTATCTTAAGGGTTTTTCCATTGTTTTAATTTTAGTTTTAGTATAACACTATAATACCATTTATATTTTTACTTTTTTTATAATTTAAAGAAGAAACCAATCCGATGTATAGTTGACATTTGAGGCTTAATACTATAGAAAAGCACTAAAAGTTTTTCAGTTAAAGTGTTTTCAGCTTGTTTATTTTCATATAAAAATACAGCATGCAGTTGCATCAAACAATGGTATAAACATCATTCAATGTAAATTGTGATAATCGTAATTAATAATCGCAATTACAATTTCAAGGCAATAATCGGCAATTATGATTTTTGTCATAATCGTGCAGCCCTACTTAGAAGTTTGCACGTAAATATTGCTTTTATTGTTAAAAAGTACATATAACAACGGTTCTCATTTTGAGTCGCTCATTGAGTAAGGGAGTAATCACAGGCAATTAATTGTGGAAATTAGTTGACTGATTCCATTCATCAATCAGACCATCTACTCGTTTCATTTGTCAGACAGTTTAATTGATTCATGAAAAAAGTAACACTCCAATCGAGTGATTCGGTTGCAAATTGGACAGTATGTAGTATGTGCAGTCAAAGATGTCATGACTATTGTGTATATGTGACCCTGGAGCACAAAACCAGAATGAATAAGCTTTCCATTGATGTATGGTTTGTTAGGATAGGACAATATTTGGCTGAGATACAACTATTTGAAAATCTGGAATCTGAGGGTGAAAAAAAATCTAAATACTGAGAAAATCGCCTTTAAAGTTGTCCAAATGAAGTTCTTAGTTTTTATATATTTACGGTAGGCAATTTACAAAAGATCTTCATGGACATGATCTTTACTTAATATCCTAATAATTTTTGGCATAAAAGAAAAATCTATAATTTTGACCCATACAATATTTTTTGGGCTATTACTAAAAATATACCCAAGCGACTTAAGACTGGTTTTGTGGTCCAGGGTAGAGGCTGACATTTTTTGGGGAATACATCTTTAGAATCTGTAAAAACTCTGTTTATTTGTGTGCACTCAGAATAACAACGAAACTCATACCTGGCAATAAAGCTCATTCTGATTCGGATTCTGATGTACACTGTGCATTGTTTAAGCTGGCTTTCAGTTCAATAAAATAACAAAAAACTACATTTTGGATTTTTATTCAACTAAAGTGGGCATGCAGTGATCTGTACTGTATTTTTTCACTGTAACTGACAGATTCCAGCCAAAAACAAAACACAACACGGGAGTGGGAGGGAATGGGAGTCATTCTTCCGGGATTGGGACAGGATGGGATTTTCCCCCAGTTTTTTCGTGGGATTGGGACGGGACGGGATTTTTTTTTGTGGGAGTGGGATGGGATTTTTTTTTGTGGGAGTGGGACGGGAGAGGTTTGAGAATCCACTCCCGTGTCACCCTCTAGTCCAGGGTCACATATATGTTGTTTTACAGAGCCCAACTCACCCATCCATTAACCAAGAGATGGATTGTTTTCTTCCCACTGACACAGAAATAAAAAAGACAGTATAGTAAATTACAACCTCTAAGCACACGTGTAATTATGTAAACAATGCTTTGTGCTAAAACGCCACACTGGTGTACAGGTGTCTTTTCCAAGAAAGAAGCTTCTTCTAACCTGAGGGATCTGAGGGATTTTTTTTTTTTTGAGAAGGTGATAGAATTGACATAAGAATGAGAAGAGGCAAGAGTTAATCGATTTAATCAGTGGGCACTCTGGTCGTCCCCTTGTAAAGAGAAAAATTAATCCTGTACATGAGGCAGGGGCCCTGTGGACCTTTAAGCTCATTTAAAACAATTGTTTTGCAGAGAGCACTTCAGACGCTCATAAGTCTCTGGTCCCTGATTAGATTTCAGCCTTCGCTGCTAATACCTCAGATGTGAATCTTAATGTCTATGCGCTGTATGTTAGCCGTGTCCATCCCATCACAAAAAACACTGCCCAGAGGACATTTTTTATTGCTTAGAGGTTGATCTTTGATAGATCAATAGACTTAAAGCAGTTCTAAGTGCAGTTTCATGTGTTTGTCGCAGATGTTTCAACTAAAATTCCCTTAGACATAAAAATAGCAACAAATGAGTCAGTCATCAACATACAGTAAAAGTGCATCAATATGCTCAGATCGTTTGGAAGAATTGGATGAGAAATGTTTGAGTTCATATATACTCTCACTTTTCAATGCAGATTAGGAGTCTTTGCAGATATAGAGAATTAATATTGAGAAGCCATTTTCAGAATAAACTATATTGCTATCTAGGAGATATTATCATTATTAGATATTATTATTAAAGAGATTTTTTCTTTTTTTCTTTCTTTCATACACACAAACACATACCTAATGAAATGCTATAAAACACAGCAGATCGAAAAGAACAATGCGGGTTAGTATGAATGTGGGTATTTTTAGAGTGAGGACAAGCTGTGCAGAAGGGACGTACATCCCTAGTTAAAGGTGAAAATAGAGATGAGTGTGATTTACAAGGATGTAGGTGTGTAATATTTTAGATATTGCCTCTAATCTGTGTGTGTGTGTGTGTGTGTGTGTGTGTGTGTGTTATTTTCAGGTGATTTGGGCAGAGCAGCAGATTGCCAAGCGAAGACACAAGAGAGACATTCATATTGAACCCACAGATCCAAAATTCCCCCAGCAGTGGTACCTGGTATGTGAAAAGCTACTGTATGTATTTATATTGTGGTTGTACATTCAGCTTTTGAATGCAACGTGTCTAAAGTGCTTCTGCAGTAAAAAGGAGTCCGCACTTGATCTCTGAGCTTTCACATTCTCTCTGATTCTTTCCCGCTCTAAATCCCCCATGTCTGTTTTGAAATATATAAACAGTATTCTGTGTGCTTATAGTCTCAAAACGACATGACATCAAAATAGATCCTTTTTTACTTGGTTATTAAATGTCTCCTCTCTTACTGTGGATGATACATCCGTGCATGTTTTTTCTGAATTTTTCATCACAATTTAAAAACTTTCTCAGCCTCTGAAACAACTTTTCTGACCTAACCAAGGCTACTGGGTGGATCTGATTGGCAAGAACAACCAAGGAGTTCAAAAGAGGATCTTCCCAGCTTCCCCTAGTTTCTAGTGTATCAAGCTACATTAAAGTGAACTGAATGTTGTCTCTGAGGTGATTCTGTGCATTTAAGTACAATTCGAAAAGAGTCATCTAACCACATAAAGCAAGCGTGATGAACACAAAGAAAGAATACATGCTGAGAATATGAAGGTGACTTATGAACTAATATTGAAAGGTTTTAAGGGTAGTTCACTCAAAACTGAAAATTATGTCATCGTTTATTCACTTTCATGTCATTACAAATCTGTATGATTTTCTTTGTACAAAGCGCTTAAGTATTTAAAACTGTTATTGCCCATACAGTGAAAGTCAATGGGATCCAAGACAGCAATGGACTCCAGTGAGTTTCAGTTTATAGAAATAAAAGTGAAAAGAAAAAAAATCTAAATATTACTTTTTGGGTGAACAGTCTGGGTATAATCCTGCACTATACTATATTTGTTTGGGAGAAGAATAATTTATCCATTAAATGACTGTAAACTAATCAAAAGAGGTAATTTATTAAATGTATGCATGAAAGTTTTCATTTTCTATAATACACATTAGGCTGTAAGTCAGATTTGTGACCACACTAAAAAATAATAGATAACTTTATTATACACTGTTCAAAAGTCAGTAAGATTTTTTTGAAAGATATGAATATGTTTATCCAGCAAGGATGCAATAAATGGATCAAAATTGACAGTAAAGACATTTACTTGCACAGTAAAGCCATATTACATATTACAATGTTTCTGAAGGCTCATGTGACACTGAAGACTAGAGTAATTGATCAAATAAATGCAGCTTTGGTGAGCATAAAAGACTTATTTTAAAAGCAAAATCTTACCAACTCCAAACATTTGAATGGTAGTGTAGATAGAGACAAATACGATTTGTCTCAAGACAAATAAGTCAATATTTGTCAAATAAACATACATTCGATTTTTTTTAGGGAATCCTAAATAACCCTATATATTGTTTTAATAGCAATTAAGACATTTTTCATATTTTTTTTCATATGAATAAAAAGAAGTCAGATAAAGTCCAATAGTATTACAGCCTAGTGTGTTTATATCCTATCAAATCACATTGGACAACACAAGTCCTGCCCTACATTATTTCCTGTAGAATCTTCTGTTTCACTCTGAAATACATCACAGATGTGAAATGAGTTGCAAATTTTGTTTTCAAATGAAACGGTGGCGTAAATAAGCCATGAATTTATAAATATTTGTTATTCAGGTTAGTCCTGTGACCTGCATGCCCACACTGAGAACAACCAAAAGTGAAGTGAGCTAATGTATTGACAGTCACCTTCACTGACAGAGATGACACAACATCATATTAACCTTTGCCAAAAAAATTTTAATCATTTTATTAAGTGATGACAGATTCAGAATGAGTCCGACTCACTGAGTTCGTACAAAACTTGCACAAAATAATTACGATGTGTGGGTGTGTGCATGAATACTCACTCACATCGGTGTGTCTTCAAGTGTTTGTTTGCGTAACGGCTTTTAAAGCTCTGTTCTGTATTCAGAGCGTGTGTGCCCTAGTCCAAAACATATTAATGCGTGAACCAAACGACCAAAGAGCATCCTAGGCCGCCCATGACAAAACAAATGCGAGAGCTGCCGTTCTACATTAGCATACTAATCTGTTAAAGTTTCGGCTTCTTCACAACCTCTTTTCAGCCACATCTGTATGTGTTACTGTCAAACATTAACTGAAACGCAAGCGCTTTGTACTTTAATACTTGAAAATGGAGATTGTATCATTGTTGACAAGGGAATGACTGCTTTTTAAGTTGTTTACTCTGAAGAAGCACCACAGAACGATGAGCAATTTGATTCTGTCTGCTTATTTTTATGCTTTTTGTCAAGGGGAGAGAAGGTTGTGAAGGGGGCAGTTATCTGAAGACGTGCCAATTGAAGTTTTTTATTGTGTTTCTGCACCCAATTTCCACATTTACGTTTAATGTTCATCTTTCAACACTGAATGAAGCATTCTGCTGTGCCGTTTTAACAGATGGCATTTAGCATAAAGCAAAGTGTGAGGAAAAGAAATAGAGCGAGAGAAGAAGATAGTACAAGAACTTCGCTGGGGAAAAAGCTGTCGGGTTAAAAGGAATGAGTTTCCACACCTTGTTGGGAACTGGGCTGCCATCTGGGAGGAGAAAGTGTGTGACTGTGTGAGAAGTCATCTTTCATTAGCATTAGCTCCTGCGGCTGGGCCTTTTTTTCAGTGGCAAGGGTAAAAAAATCAGTGTGTGTAAAGTTCTGCAGGTGGGCTTTTCCCTACTGGGAGGTCTTGGTCAAATACTCTGTTAACTCTCCCTTTCCAGAATGGCTCGGAGGGCTCATGTTCTGCTGTGCCACACAGAAGCTTTACAGAGTCCAACATTTGCCTTTGCTGAAGGGAAATAAAAGAACTGAAGAATAATTTCTTGTTTTGCCTGCCTCCAGTGAACTTGCATGTAACATCTGACTAATGGTTAAAAATCTATTTTCTTGCAGTACAATCCCAGTCATGGAGACCTGAATGTGAAGGAAGCCTGGGCTCAGGGCTTCACAGGAAGAGGAGTGGTCGTGACCATTCTAGATGACGGCATTGAGAAAGATCACCCTGATCTAGCTAGAAACTATGTGAGCCATCCTTTTTTACAAACATTTTGAAGAGTGAACAATGATATACTTTATTAATATATATCAATTGTGGTGAGTAAAGGCCCCGATATACTTCAAACGAAATCGAAGAACGAACTGATATGATGTCACTTCGAACAAAATCCATGAAAAGAAGGAAAGGAAAGAGTAAAGATATAAGGTAGCAAGTACCAAATACATGTGTTTCAAATAAATGTTACACCATACTGCTGCTTCTGCTGCTGTTGTTGTTCTTTCAATAAACGAATTTAAAGGGTATACAATAAATGAAATGCCAAACGAACATACAATAATAAACCTTTGTTTTATCAAAAGTAAATCATTACACCACCTAAAATATAAAAAGGTGTAACAATTTATCCAGTTTAATAAAATAAATGAACACTAATAAAATAAAGTAACAAACTGACTTTAATAATAATAATGTTACACAAGATTTCACAAAAATATTAAGCAGCACAATTGATTTCAGCTTTGATAATAAGAAATGTTTCTTGAGCACCAAATTAGCATATTAGAATGATTTCTGAAGGATCATGTGACACTGAAGACTGGAGTAATGATATAGAGCGAGAGAAGAAGATAGTACAAGAACTTCGCTGGGGAAAAAGCTGTCGGGTTAAAAGGAATGAGTTTCCACACCTTGTTGGGAACTGGGCTGCCATCTGGGAGGAGAAAGTGTGTGACTGTGTGAGAAGTCATCTTTCATTAGCATTAGCTCCTGCGGCTGGGCCTTTTTTTCAGTGGCAAGGGTAAAAAAATCAGTGTGTGTAAAGTTCTGCAGGTGGGCTTTTCCCTACTGGGAGGTCTTGGTCAAATACTCTGTTAACTCTCCCTTTCCAGAATGGCTCGGAGGGCTCATGTTCTGCTGTGCCACACAGAAGCTTTACAGAGTCCAACATTTGCCTTTGCTGAAGGGAAATAAAAGAACTGAAGAATAATTTCTTGTTTTGCCTGCCTCCAGTGAACTTGCATGTAACATCTGACTAATGGTTAAAAATCTATTTTCTTGCAGTACAATCCCAGTCATGGAGACCTGAATGTGAAGGAGGCCTGGGCTCAGGGCTTCACAGGAAGAGGAGTGGTCGTGACCATTCTAGATGACGGCATTGAGAAAGATCACCCTGATCTAGCTAGAAACTATGTGAGCCATCCTTTTTTACAAACATTTTGAAGAGTGAACAATGATATACTTTATTAATATATATCAATTGTGGTGAGTAAAGGCCCCGATATACTTCAAACGAAATCGAAGAACGAACTGATATGATGTCACTTCGAACAAAATCCATGAAAAGAAGGAAAGGAAAGAGTAAAGATATAAGGTAGCAAGTACCAAATACATGTGTTTCAAATAAATGTTACACCATACTGCTGCTTCTGCTGCTGTTGTTGTTCTTTCAATAAACGAATTTAAAGGGTATACAATAAATGAAATGCCAAACGAACATACAATAATAAACCTTTGTTTTATCAAAAGTAAATCATTACACCACCTAAAATATAAAAAGGTGTAACAATTTATCCAGTTTAATAAAATAAATGAACACTAATAAAATAAAGTAACAAACTGACTTTAATAATAATAATGTTACACAAGATTTCACAAAAATATTAAGCAGCACAATTGATTTCAGCTTTGATAATAAGAAATGTTTCTTGAGCACCAAATTAGCATATTAGAATGATTTCTGAAGGATCATGTGACACTGAAGACTGGAGTAATGATGCTGAAAATTCAGCTTTGTGTCACAGGAATAAATTACATTTTAAAATATATGAAAATAGAAAATGCATTTTTGGCAATACTTCAAAATATAACTGTTTTAGTGTATTTTGTTCAAATAAATGCAACCAAAGAGGCTACAACATTAACTAATCTTATCAACTCTTTATCCGTAAAGCTGCGTCTTGTTAAATTAATATCATTTAAAGCATTGCTGCTACAGCCATCAAAACACCACTTGTTCAAACTAATTTGCCTTTGATGATAAATTTATGTCATAGCATAACGAACGTTATGTATTAGAAAGGCTGTACAGTCAGTGCTATTTTTAATAATTCATTTTTGAACACAGGCAGATGGACATCTTTGGCCATTGCGTCGCATTAAAAATGTCTCAAAACGTTCTGTTTCATGTCGTTGCGCTCTGTCTGAATACATATTATACGAGCAGCCCGTAAGAAAGCATTTGATCTGTGTTTGGTGGACATGACCCTAAATCAGTCTAATTATACAGGGCTTCATTAACATTGATGAGTCGTTCAGAAGGCCCACTTACTAGTCAGTTTTACTATGTAATTTTGCACATTTCTGGTTCACTGAATTCTTAATGTCCTGATTCACAAATAGATAATTTCCTGTTGTACTTTGCACAGTAGAAATGTGGTTTCAGTAATACAGTCGGGATTATGAAAACTTACCTCGGTTTGCATAGAAATTAGAGTCTTCACAGTGGCTTCATGAGGTATTTGGGGTTACCAAACATTTCTGTTCAGCCTTATTGTACATTCTTTCCCAAAATACTTTCTGCTTAAATTGTTCTTGCCTCAGGTGTCTCAGGGGGTGGCGGCATTTCACCTTAACCATCTCTACGATTTGAATTCATATCAGCAGACAGTTCGCTCCCTAAGAAACATATCAGTGCAGTGGACATGACCCTGAATTAGCCTAATTATACTAACTACTTGATTATTAAAATATGTAGTTTTGCATACCTCTAATTTGAATATTCAAATATGTCTCGAGTGCCTACAAATGCCATCTAGGTAGGTGTGCATCCAAGCAATGCAAGAAGAAATTCAATGTATTTCTTTCTGACAGCACAAAACCTGAGCTCTGGTGTTGCAATATAATCCTTTCGGTGTATTTTATGTTTTATTTTAAGGATCCCGACGCCAGTTATGATGTGAATGACAGAGATCCAGACCCTCAGCCCAGATACACACAGCTAAATGACAACAGGTACGGATTTCTCTTTCTTCTCTCCTGTCTTTTTCTTTGCCGTTCCAATCATTGCATCCACAGCAGGGTTGCCAAATCTGTCAGACTGCAACAAACATGCCATATTGCAGAAGCTCTTTGGTTGTAAATGTTTTAGAGGTTCTTTCAGGTAATGAGAGCCAGAATCTGTCTTGTGTAAACATGCGTACTGCTAACTCTGTCTGTGTTTGAAAACCTAGCGCGCCACCTACCTAGATTGCATTTTGGGTGCGTTTGATCAAGGTAGGCAGCTCGCTAGTTGTTGCATCTGCTTCTCTCCTCTTTGGTGAACTGATTTAAGCTGTGATGTACAGCAAGTAACTGCAGCGCTTAGTGTTTTGTTGGGGATATAAAGTGGTTTGGAGCCGCGTTGTATGGTGGGTTTAATGCAGTCAGCGAAGCACCTGCCGTTCAGAGACGTGCACCCAACGGCTGTTAAATACTTCGGTTTCTCCATAGGGAGCACTTCCTTTGACTTTTACTTCTGTCTGTTTTTCTTTTTGTCTCTCTGTCTATCATGTAGCAGCAATCAGTCACCTGCTGCAGCACCGTTGAAATTAACCGACCAGTGACCTCTCTCTCGTATTTCACTCTCCACGGCACTTTCCATTTTTTTTCCATAATTATGTTTGAAGAGCATTTTGAGCACTATTTAGAGATGGACAATCTACAATATATCTGTCTTCTGTCTTATTTTTCTCTTGCTCTGTAAATCAGCTTAGATTTAATTTAGTGCACTGAAGATGTTTGGATGTTTACTCTTCCTTTTTGATAGACTCATGGCTATTAAGCATCACTTGATCAGCCGTAATGGAGGGTAGACCCATCCCGCCCCTTTATCCCCCAGACCGTTTCTTCATCCCTCCACCCTGAAATCTTCCAGTAGCCCATCGCTCTGCCGTCAGGGCTATTTGCTTCAAATCTCTTGCACTCTGGGCTTCCTGCCAGAGCTCTTTCTCCCTGTTTCTTTCTTTTGTTTTTTTTCCTTTTCTGTTCAGAATCTCGCAGCAGAAGGATGGAGAGGAAAGACTCCAAATTCGGTATCTCCTCAGAACAGTGCAGCTTACAAAGTTGCAGAAGCAAATCTTCTTTAACGAATCTGTTAACACTGCCACAGTCGTGTTGGAGCGCCTCACTCAGCTACTAACGCACAGAAGTTACTGTCTTCACTCCTGCTAATACCCTCAGCAGCTACTTAAAGTGTGACAGTCGTTTTGTGGCAACAGTGGAGCCGTAACAAGCATTCGTTACTGTCTCAGTGTCCAGACACACACATATCATGGTCAATCAGAGGAGGAAAGTAGGGGGAATCCATCCCCACACCTCGGCAACCCGGTGCACAGGAAGTGCAGCACATCTTGAACGCCTTGGCTGTCAAGATCATTATCCAGAACTGAATCGTTTTCGAGTCCATGAAATGAGAAGCAATATGCATGACTGTGTCAATAGCCGAAACGTTGAGGTGGTCTCATAGAAAGCAGATTGCATCAGAGGGATTTATTCCATACAGATGAAAGGCACATTATGGATTCTCAATAAAATTATGTTGTAAAGAGCAACCGAAAAATTTCCTTCTCTTATGAAAGGCAGCTTGTTTTTACTTCTGTGAGTCCTCTGTAAAACCCAATCTTGAGATGAATTGGAGCCTCGGCTATTGAGCGAAGAACACGGCAGAGTCATCAAGCGCTTCACTGTGATTAAATGGGAGCGTTCATGCATCATTTGAAGACAAAAACACATTTTTCTATATAGCCTAATTATTGACACAGGCATCAGTGTCCACACTAAAGAGTAATTGTTGGCTTCATGGCTTTTATGCACAGATGGCTACCAGTGCTTTTAGAAGCAGAGGCTTTTCATTGTTTTGTCAGGAAGATTGAGGGTTAATACAGCTTTTAGACAGCTTATTATATATATATAATTATATATATATATATATAATTATATATTTTTTTTTTTTTCCCCTGGGAAAAAAAAGCTTTCAGTCTGGCTCTGTATTTTTCTCTGCGGTCTCTTTATAAACTAACTTTGCACATTTTTGGTCACCATCAGACCATCATGAACACTTCATAACTCTCAAGATGCTTTTGTTGTCCTTAATGATTGTCCTAAAATCCCTCAAGATAAGAATAATAGGAATAAGATGATTTAATATTCTTTCATCATTAACATATTCAGTTCCTTTTTAAGTAGGGATGCACAATGTATCAGTACAATATCGGCTCATATTTTTTACTGTATCGGTTGATATTGTATGAATACACTCCTGTTCAAAGGTTTGGAGTCAGTAAGATTTTTTAATGTTGAAAGAATCTGAATTTATTTGTGTAATATTGTGAAATATTATTACAAGTTTAAATAGCTGTTTTCTATTTTAATATTTTAAATGCACTTTAATTTATTGCTGTGAATGTAATTTTCAGCATCATTACTCCAAGCTTCAGCGTCACATGATCCTTCAGAAATGTGCTGATTTGGTTCTCAAGAAACATTTCTTATTATTATCAATGTTTAAAACAGTTGTGCTGCTTAATATCTTTGTGGAAACCGTGAGGATTCTTTGATGAATAGAAAGTTCAAATGAACATCATTTGTTTATAGAAATGTATTTATAAAAATCTTTTGTAACATTATAAATGCATTTTTGTAACTTTTAATCAATTTAATGCATCCTTATTTAAGAATAGAAGTATGCTGAATTAAAGTATTAATTTCTTAAATAAAAAAAAAAGTTTTGTGTTCATGCAAAGTGTGCATGCTCATATGCCCTATTTTTTAAAAGCTGTTTTAAAGCTAATCTAAAAAGTAATACTAATAATTTAACAACACTGTTAAATGCAATCTTTAGCAAAGCTCAAAAGGTTTTCATATTATATTGTTGTAGTGCCTATATTCATCTGTAGCATTGATTCAGTTATAATAGTTCTTGTATAGTTTTCCCACACTTTATGGAAGTAATCTCATATATGTAGAGATGTATTTGCCATTGATGCCTTGTCCTCCACGGTTGCTCACATTAACATTTTTATGATTGATTGTGTTTCACTCTGAGTGATATTTCACTAGTTGAGCCTCTATGTTAATTCAATTTCTCCATACAAACAATGCATATTACTTTGCTTTTGTTAAGAGTCCCGTTTGGGTTAGATTTATTAATAAATTATCCATAAAGAATGCCTTCTACATCATTTACTAATAAACTCTGCTAGAGGTGTGTGTGTGTGTATATATATATGTTTTTCTATCCTGGTGGGGACATAAAGGGATACTCCACCCCAAAATGAAAATTTTGTCATTAATCACTTACCCCCATGTCGTTCCAAACCCGTAAAAGCTTCGTTCGTCTTCAGAACACACTCTGCATTATCCAAAATATCTTAAATTGTGTTCCGAAGACGAACTAAACTTTTACAGGTTTGGAACGACATGGGGGTAAGTGATTAATGACAAAATTTTCATTTCGGGGTGGAGTATCCCTTTAATTTATAAATAACATGGTTGAACCACTGATGTCACATGGACTATTTTATCGATGTGCTTACTACATTTTTGGGCCATAAAAAGTTTCAGTTCTGTTGCTGTCTAACCAGGGTCAGAAAGCTCTTGCATTTCATCAAAAATATCTTAATTTGTGTTCTGAAGATGAACAAAGGTCTTACAGGTTTGGAACGACATGAGGGTGAGTAATTAATGACAGAATTTTCATTTTTGGGTGAACTATCCCTTTAACTAATTAACTAAACCAGCCAGACTTGCTTTGTCAACCGGCTCAGCTTCAGTGCTTTGCAATGATATCTTCTGAAACTCTAGAGGAAACACGTATGAGAGTCTTTTTCTCAGGAGAAAAAACTGAAAAAGCAGAAGATGCATCTCCATCTGCTCTTCATTTCTATCTAGGAGAAACAATTGAGATCTTATATTAAATAGATCTCATTTTCTTTCCTACGGGACATCACCAGGTGCTCAGAATGATACGGTGATCCAAAGACAGCTGCCGTTCTTTGATAAGTTCTCAGAACATGGCACCAAGAGACTATTTCAATACATATCTACTGAGAGAGAGACGGAAGCAAACACAGAGACAAAGGGAGACAGTTTCCTGTATTGAAGGGCATCGTAAGATGTTGTTTTTTTTTTTAGTTCATCTCTTTCACACGTCCTTCATATTCTCTTTGTTGCTACGTATAGATGGCTAATATCCACAAAACACTGCTTACATTTTTTTGAACCAATTCCACACAGGCAGTGCAAGTGAGCTGAAAGCTCTGCGTCATTTCGGCAGCGTCATGCTAATGTTAGATACTCATCCAGCTACTGAAGAGGGTGGAGGAGGATGGAGAATACTTTGTTTTCATTGCCACAATTTTATACACCTGCTTAAATCAGATCCCCCATAACCCATTTCATCTGGCACTCCACATTTCCAGGATTTGAAGCTTTTACACTAATGTTCAGTGGGTCTGGTTCATTTGGAATGAACTCTCTGCCAATGACGGTTGGACAGTAAAGTGCTTATTCAAATTCAAGTAAAAGTGGTAGAAATGGTTTGGCGTAGACATAGAGCTGGAATGACATAAATGGTCTCTCTCTTCGTCTCGCTCTATCTCACTTTGTGCTGTAGTTGTGATAAGTGAGTGATGTGCTTGCTGTTGTGGGATTAGTTGAAAATATGGCCACACTTGTTCTTATACACTTTTATTTGGCTTTTTTATTTGCCATTCAAACCAGTGGTTCCAAATTAACGTATGTTGAATTGAAATGAATATTTTTAATTTATTTAAAAATAATTTAATTTTTAATTATGTGTGCTCATTTCCCCTATTTTTATATTTAGATTACTTTTTCCATAATCTAAAACTTAATCTTTAATAACAATAAAAAAAATAATGATGACCCTTTTAAATGTAATATTTAGAAAATTACAGAATGAATATCCATTTTCAACTATACATTATAGTATTGTGATTCAGTTGTAACATGTTAAAATCAATTATTTTAGAGTTTTATTTTATTATATGGAATATGGAATTGTAATATTTTATTTAATAAATGTTTTATTGAAATTTAATTATGCATGCTCATTTAGCTTATTTTTACATTTGGATTACCTTTGCAGTCATCTAAAAATCAATCTTTAATAACATTAGTAATTTAATGAAACTGTAAAATGTAACAGCAGATCTCTAAATTGATATCCATTTTTCATACTATACATTACAGTAGTGTGATTTGCTTATAGCGTTTTATTTTATTTTATTTTATTTTTTAAAAGAGAACAGATTTGTACTATTGGTCAAGAACAACCTAGAAACCATCTAGTAAGTTCCTTAGCAACAAGAACCTTATCATTGTGGCACAGACTTTGGAATAGGCAAGCATCAGTAAATGTTTCTGAAAAGCTTGAAATGTATATTTATATGCGCTGTTTACCTGCTTGTTTGTTGTCTTAATTGTGGTGTTTAAATTACTAATCTTTTGGAATTGGGTGGAAGTCAGCTTGGAGACATCAATATCCAGGTCTCGTTAGCTTTATTGAATCAATAAACAAGACCTTAAAAGACCTCCTCTTCCTTTCTCTTTCTTTAATTCTAATAACACCTGTGATGGATGGATTGTGTAAGGTGGCTGTCAGCCAGAGGTCTAAATAACACGGTTAGGCACGAAGCCTCTGCCTCTCCACTCAACCCTTCGCCTCACATGACCCAGACCTGTCAGCCTGCCTTTCCAGCGCTGTCGGGCCTCTGGAATCTCATCAGAGATGCTGGAAATCTGCCCTAGCATCCGCCGCTCCGCGCCAGCCAGGCAATTGAAGCTGGAGACTTAACCATGGCAGGGACTTCAGGCTAGGAATGGCGCTTCTGAGTTCTGGAATGTGCTTCTGTAGTTGCGTTAAAGAGCTGGCGAAGGTTTCGCCGCCACTTCCGTCACCCTCTCATTTCTAATGCCATTATCTGAGATACTGTCTCTTTATTACTTGCTGACTCTCTACCTCCTCCATATCCCTTTCTCATTCAGGACATGTGGTTTCCGAAACCCTGCCCGAGGGCTGAGTTTAGCTGGCTGGAAAATGCACTAATCCTTTTTAGAGTGCTTCCTAATCCAAGCCTATTGAAGAGAGGAATAGAGATGCACTACTCTACGACACATGGACGGATTCCATCAGCGTACTGTACACAGACTCATCACAAGTTTTCAAGGGCACCCTATGCCTCTGAGCGGGGGAATTGTAAATGCATGAATCAGGGAATTGAAAGGAACATAAAACAAGCCGATAGAAGGCTAAAAACAAGGAGACAGAAAGAATTAGAGCATGTCTCCGGTCCTGATTTCAGTGTGGTAGTTTTGTTGCTGGCAGGGATGGAAAAAGAAACTCAACTTCCATTCAAGTTAATTTTCACTCTCTTCTCTGCCTCTCCCTGGTGGGCCTCAGACAGATCATTGCGGTCTCCGTGGGGAAGGTTAAGATTGTTGGTAATTTTGCATCTAAATTGATGTTGGACAGGGAGGGGAGAGGATAAGAAAGTGATCCTGTCCACCATGTTGTTTTTCCTTCTAAGAGGTAAGCAGCTGCATCTACAAACACTTCCTGGCTCACTTTATGCTTTAAAAAAAATATTTTCATAATTTACTCACCCTCATATCAGTCCAAACCTGTATGACTTTATTCTGCAGTACACAAAAGATATTTAAAATAATATTTCAAATGCTTTTGTCCATATAATGAACACCAGTGGGGTTCAAAACCACATTGAATTGATCATTTTAGGTAAACCTTCCCTTTAAGAAACTGTCAAAAAGAGGTGACCCAGCAGATGGAGGCTTACAGCAGATATTCTCCAGCTCTTTTAACATTGCTCCCTTGAGTATTTCACAGATTTCCCACAAGGTTGTCACTTCATAATACAGTGTGAAAATGTTCATTTTTAATTAGCTTTTTCCAATGAATCTTTCTCTAGGAAATCACTTCTACAGGTGTGAACAGAGGTCTTAAAGGGATAGTTCACCCAAAAATTACTCACCCTCATGTCGTAAGACCTTTGTTCATCTTAGGAACACAAATTAAAAGGGTCATGAACTGAGAAATCAAAATTCCTTTAATCTTTTGACATAATTATAAGAGGTCATTGTACTACAAAAGTTTCAGAACTCAAAACTTTCTCATTAGTCTAAAAACAGCTTATATTGAAGTTATTTTTGTTTTCTTTGCGCACAAAAAGTATTCTCATAGCTTCATAAAAATACGGTTGAACCACTGATGTCACATGGACTATTTTAATGATGTCCTTACTACCTTTCTGGGCCATAAAATGTTTTCAGTTCTGTTGCTGTCTAACCAGGCTCGGATTCTCTCGGATTTCATCAAAAATATCTTAATTTGTGTTCTGAAGATGAACAAAGGTCTTACGGGTTTGGAACGACATGAAGGTGAGTAATTAATGACAGAATTTTAATTTTGGGGTTAACTATCCCTTTAACAAGACAGTTGACCCTGAGAGGTCAAGTAAATATCTACAGCGGATCTAAATATTCATAATTAATTATAACTAGTTATGGTTAATTATTCATATTTCCCTTATGAGCTGATTCGTTACATGAATATAGGCCAGTTGTGGCATCGGTATGACGCTGATGTGTAGCCAATCAATTAACACTTTGCCACCGCCATCTTTTTACACATTTATGGTTGAACCATAATTTATGTAAAGGCACACAAGGATGCTTGTTATTGCATCACATGTTCGCATTCTTTTCCCCAACTACACATCATTTGAGCTCGTCAGCGTTATTGTGACTCATGGCACTTTAAAAAATACTGAGACCACAGTTATCTGAATCAGTGTTTTTGCACCTCGCTGAGCTGTGAAAGGGAAATTAGCTGAACAGCATCTCTGTTAAAAAAGCTTTCTCTGTGGTAGGGAACTCTAATCGTGCGGAATAAGGTTTCGGGTTTATAAAGCCGTAGATTTGATCTGGTCACGAGGTGCCGAATGAGTAAAATCTGATTGTGAAACATTACGTGGACTCAGCTATGAAACAAAGCCCAGGATTGAGTCACTGTTCATTACCGTTGCGAATAAATGAATGGGTGTGTGTTCCCCACGTCATTTAAAGAACAAACACTAACTTTTTACAAATTGACAGGCTCAGGCTGTGCTGTCTACACTCAGGAGTAAATGATAGTTTGATTGCTTTTATGCTTGAATAGCTGCCAGAGAAGCGACCTTGGTGTTTTTCCTGACTTTAGAAGGAAAGCCTTTTTCCTTTTTTGTCAGGAAGGACTGTTTGTGTTTGGATTGAAAGGTTGTGTTATGGTTCTTTTGAAAATCACTGTGTAAAATAACTGCCCCTACCCTTGACTGTGCCACAGCTTCGTAATGATACCCATTAAGCCCTTGAGTTCAGGACACGGCCACTGATCTGTCTTTTTGACTGCATGTGGGTGTCTTTGAAAGTTGTGGATGGGAATATGCAAATCAAAGCAACATCACAGCATCAGACCTCTTACATGGGGAATTTCAAGCAAGAGTTTGTACATTACACAACCTCATAAGGTCATACAGCCACTCACTTTGAATCACTTCCAGTTGATCTTAAGGAAGTCCTGTGCAATTTGAATAAAATGTTGACAAAGTAATGGGGTTGAGGCTTGCAGTCTAATTCTGCGGTCACATTTATTGTAGTTCAGAAAATTGCAATACTATGAAGCCCTTAAAGGGACATAGTGATGGAAAAAATATGAAGTGGGAGGAAAATGTTCAATGCGTTTGTGGTGTTTCGCAAAATGTTGTGTTCGTCTGAGAAACTTTGCGTTCACTCGCAAAACCTTTTGTGAATAAGCACTACATTTCTTGGGGAAATGCAAAACATTTGTGAGAGAACGCAAAAGTATTGAAAAAAAAAAATTTCCTCCCATCTCAATTTTTTTCATCTCCATGTCTCTTTAGGGGCTTTTTTTAGTAAAAATCCACATGATCGGGAATTTTGTGAGGGCAAAACATTTTCCCAGGCAGATTTCGCATCAGGTTCAGATGGTCAGATGGGTTCAGATGGGCAAATTCACCACTTTGACTAACAGAAAGCTGCTTGGTTTGAAAGTGACTTATTTACAACAGACAATGGACCTTTTTTCAGATGAAATTTTGTTGGAATTAGGCTAGTGTAACTCACATTACCAGTTAAAATCAGCACAGAAGATACCAAAGTCTCGAGTTTACCTTGCTACCACCTGACTAGCCATCCTGAGCCATGGCAGTAACATCTTCTTATAAATGGTGTGCATAAAATCTCTTTTTACCATAGGCAATTCCCTTATGCAATACATTACAGCTACAAACAACCTTCAAAACGAGCCGATATAAAAACTGTATTGTTTATCCATGAGGGGTTCCCAGCTATCAACCATTTGTCATGATAACTGTCACCTCGCCAAATGACAAAACGCGGAAAATGACGCTTTATTGCAAACAAAGGCTTTACAACCTCAGCATGAAAGGAATTTGTTGCAATTCGGGGCTATTGCCCTTCATATGAGCACACACAAATGTTTCATTAGACTGGCTGAATGATGTTAATTGTGAGGAAAAGAAAAGAAAATCAAACCACCTGCTAGGCAGGTTAACTAGCTAATGTGCTTGTTAGCATAAAATAGTTTTGATCTCATTCACAGCTTGAGAGAGATAGATCCTGATGGATGCATCTGAATAATGTGTTTTCTCCTCTATGTGATAAAGGACTTCATCCTGAAAGTATGTACTGTAATTCCACATGCCCTGGAGAATAAATGCAGTCACAATTACAGTGCGTCTTGAATTACTAGTACACAGCAGGTTTTGTGGAAGGCTGAGAGAGTGTTTTCACGTCGTGTATTTGCTCAGTAATCAGAAACGAATCTTAACGACCTGCATAATGGCCTGCCAAGAGCCCCTGCTTTCAACCTGTGTGGACACCTCCCTCCTCAGCAATTATTGATTTGATGAAATACAATACATCTAGAGCCTTAATCAGAAGCTATTGTTGCCCACCTAAGCTTTACACATTTAACAAGATCACCAATTTTTTGAACTTGCTCCTTGTGTTCAGACTTGTGAGTATAAGACTTTATTTTAAACCTCTGATTTGAACACGACGTTCCGACCTTCAGAATCGCACCGTGTACGCCCGCCTTTAGTAAATCAGTTCTTTTGAACTCTTTGATTTACTTAATGGTTTCAACTTAATTTGTTTGCATCATGACTCAAAAATCTTTCTAGATATTTGCTATGACATTTTTACATGCCTTGTTTTCATAAATAAATACTAATTATTTTTACCTCTACTAATTAAAGTGGTAAAATTTCATTATATGGTCTGTTGATTTAACTTTTTTTTATTCGTTTAGTGTATTTTACTTCTTGCATTTAATAATTTAGTTGCAAAATTATATATATATAATATTTTATTAATTTATTTATCACATGACTGTGTGAGTCAATGAATCTTTCATTCAACTGAATTAATTTTGTTTAATGCCACTGATTCATGTAGGAATTACCCAGCTGACTGACTTTGAATTATTCACTCAACTGATTCATTCAGGAATAAAACACCACTACTGTGTGTTGCTTGTAGATGCTCAACTATTAATTCAACTGTGCCTTTTTTTTTTGCTTTGTTTAACTTTTTTGTCGGAGCAAAAATAGCAAATATCTGGCGTTGTTGTGTCTAAAATGTACATTACTTAATATTAAATTGTTTACATTCATAAAAGATTTCTCATTTGCTTACAAAGAGAAAGGATCATGGCTGGTGAATTAATCTGAGTTACAACTACAAAATAACAGTTCCAATGCTGTCATGATACTGCAGGGGTGTGGATTAGCTCTTATCATTCCTCTCATTGCGCTAGTCTCAGTTTTTGTTGTGTCCTGAGCATGAGTGCTTAGAGGCCAAGAGCCTGAAGCATATTCATTAGTGTCATTTTCCTGTTTTGTTGTATGTCATGTTCATGTGTGCCCAATAATATTTGTGTATGTTTTTGTGTAAAACGGCAGATGTAAAGGCTTTGGTGAAGCGAGGCCACCGCCTCAACACATCTGCAGTCTCATGGGCTCTCTGGTCCTTTGCTTTGGTCCCTATCATCCCGTTCTCCGCTTTGTCTCAGAGAAACAATGAGCTCCAATAGGACACAGATGAATGGAGAGAATAGCTCTAGCAGTGCACAAACAAAACCCAGAGCCAGCTGCAATTTCTTTATAGACAATGAAGTTCATCCCCACCATGGCACAGAGCTGCTGAGATGTGTGCAGTACTGTAGGAACCATCAGTGACAACCATAATAAGCTATTTATTTATTTATCCTTGTCGCCTGCAAGAACTAATTAGAATTTAATTAAAGGATAAAGATAATGTGTCTGTATTTGGGTGCACTGAGAGCTCCGTTGCGAAGACAGCACCCCTAGACTTTGTCTGTACAAACGTGGACTGAATTTGAAGTGAGTTGAACTGAATGTGAACTGGATGTAAATTGGGCAACGCCACACTGTTCACCAGTGCAAACTCTCTCTTTGTCTCTCTAGACATGGGACACGTTGTGCCGGGGAGGTGGCGGCAGCAGCAAACAATGGCGTCTGTGGAGTGGGTGTGGCCTACAATGCCAAAATCGGAGGTAAGTGAAGAATCCGATTGATAGGCGGTTAGAAATTAGCATATGGTAATAAGATCAATCAAATAGGTCACGCATTAAAACTATCCAAGCATTCTCTCATTTCCTGCCCTTTGTGCATTTAATGGCTCATGTCATCATGCTGCTATGGACTAATCTCAAACGCTTTATCTTTTAATTATAAAACACATCCATTAAGGTGAATATCTCAGAAATATCTTGGCTATTTCAGTCACATTGAGTACATTCAGGGCCAGACATCGCTGCAGGCACACACAAATTCCATATCTCTTATTTTAATAGTCTTTGTAGGAAAATATTTCTCCATCTAGATGAGGGTGATTAAGGTAGAGGGCATTGCCTGAGTGTGTACAGGTGCATCTCAATAAATTAGAATGTCGTGGAAAAGTTCATTTATTTCAGTAATTCAACTCAAATTGTGAAACTCGTGTATTAAATAAATTCAATGCACACAGACTGAAGTAGTATTTTGTTGAGATAGTGAATTGGTGGGTTTTTGTTAAATGTGAGCCAAAATCATCACAATTAAAAGAACCAAAGACTTAAACTACTTCAGTCTGTGTGCATTGAATTTATTTAATACACGAGTTTCACAATTTGAGTTGAATTACTGAAATAAATGAACTTTTCCACGTCATTCTAATTTATTGACATGCATCTGTATCTTTGTAATAAGAGGATATGTCTGTTCGTGTGTGTGTGTGTCTAAAGACAGCAGATGTTGCTGATCTAATTGGCCACTGGGTCGTGTGTGTGTGAGGGGTGCTTTAAGTGTCTGAATCCTGTTGCTAGGATTATTATTAATCAAACAAATGGCCACAGAATCATTCTTATTAATTAGATTCTTTAAAATTCTGTCAACTTCATCAAAAGGAATATTTTCCAGATTTTATTTTAACATTTTGCAATGACTATATATACGACGGCGTTTTAGTCCTACGTTAAAAAATAAAAATAAAAAAATTACGAGATTAAAGTCGTCATATTTTGAGAAAAAAGTCCAAAATTATGAGAATAAAGTCATAGCAATACGAGAATAAATTCAAAATATTTTGAGAGTAAAGTCAAAATTACGAGAATTAAGTTGTAGCAATTACGAGATTAAAGTTATAATATTTTGAGAGTATAGTCCGGATTGGGAGCGCCGGGATTAATTCCGGTGGCCTGGCAACTGATTTGAATATATGTGGGTTTATTAGCAAAAATCATACCATGTGTCATATACTTGCAGGGACAGTATGCTTGGAAATAATATTTCACATCTTCGAATGCATTCATTATTTGTATTGCGCCAGCCACCCAATAATAGCAGTAAGCTTTGCAAGTCATCTACAAGTTTCACAAACCATGTTCCTGTGATAGGTTAATGATATGAAAATTTGACGGGATTGGTTACATGTTTGTAATGGTCAGAAACGGGCTGTTTCAGATTGCAGTCTTGAGATTGTCTTTGGTACACTGCAGTTTGCTCAGCAATGGTGTTGACTGATGAATTTGCATATAATTTGTCTTTAAGCATATTAAAAACACTTATTGGTCTAAATCCTTCTCCATATAGTTTTATATTTAACATCGAATATGTTCTGGATGGCTGTGCATTTGTCTTCATGCAGCATTTTTACTTTCAGTGGCAGTAGAAAATTTTGTGCTGGAATCTTTTGCATCTTCTTTTAGGGGCAGGCAATATACCAGTTAACATAATTAACCGAAATTATTTTATTATTAATTTAATTAATTAATAGAAATTTGTCAACCGGTAGATATTTTGATTTTAAGCCATTTCTGAGCGCACGCATGAAGACAGTGCTTATAGTCATTTTTGTCATTAGTTTCTTATTCTTATTTCATCGCTGACTGTTTGCTTGTCTTCAGTGAGCTTGAGTTTTTTTGTGATGTTGACACTGGTGACAAGAATTATGACATTTCTAATGGTATCAAAAATTTTGATGTCATAAAGACCTTATTTAAAGCAAAAATAACTATATCGTGATATGTATCGTTACCATGACGTGATATAAGATTTTGGTCAAACCGTCCACCCCTCCCTTCATTAATTGTTTTTCCATTATCCCCTCCAAATGTCCATCGGGCTTACAGACAGTACATTTTCACAAAACCGATTTTTCCTGTCTCTCTGGTATCTTCATTAATGCTCTTTCTATCCGCCTCTGTTCTGCATGCAGGTGTGCGGATGTTGGACGGAGAGGTAACAGATGTTGTGGAGGCTCAGTCTCTGAGCTTGAACTCCCAACACATCCACATTTACAGCGCCAGCTGGGGCCCAGAGGATGATGGGAAGACAGTGGATGGCCCTGCCAAACTGGCCAAAGAAGCTTTCCTGCAGGGGGTTACTGAGGTCAGTATAGACTGGAAGAGATTTTACCACTGGAGGTCTCCGTACTGTTGGTTGCTGGTAGGCGCTAAATCACTAGACATGTCTACAAATCACTCATGTCACTGAAACTCTCATTGAAAATGAATGACTTCCAGTCACAGTGTCTCCTCAAGTCAGTGTTAGTGTGATTGCTCACGTCAGGTCATCCGAGCAGATTTTAGATCAGCTAAATGTGTCACAGCTGCCATCAACTCCCATCAGCACCTCTGCTAGAGGAACCGAGCTGGACAGGGTGAGCTGTAGAAGATGTCATCGCCTGTTTAAATGCATTTACGGAGAGGGAATTGAGAAGGATGTGCGCTTTGACAAACACAGGATTACAGAGAATACTATATTTAGGGAGATTACTGTGATCTTGGCAGGAGATGAGCATTTGTTTTCTGTTTTCGTTTTTGGTATGTTAAATCTTTCTTGTGTGGCACACATACGCTTATCCCTTGTGATTTTATACCTTGATAGAGTTTCAGCACTCGCACATCGCACTATGAATATGAAAATCAGTTTGTTTTTATCCATGATTCAAAAATTAGACTGTCTTGTTCCTTTCACCTATTTCTTTTTTCTTTTTTTAAATGTTTTAATCTCATCAGTGCTGAATATATTTGATCAAAAAGGCAGTATAAATAGTAATATTGTGAAATATATTTAATTTAAAGAAAAAGTAATAAACAATAATAAATATATATTTTTATTTATATTTATAGAAAATAAATTAAAATAAATGATTTTCTATTTTATTTTCAAATATAATTTATTCCTGTGATGGCGAAGCTGAATTTTCAGCATCATTACTCCAGTCTTCAGTGTCACACGATCCTTCAGAAATCATTCTAATATGCTGATTTAGTGCTCAAGAAACATTTCTTATTATTATGTTGAAAACAGTTCAAATAGAAATCTTTTGTAACATTCTAAATGTCTTTACTGTCAGTTTTGATTAATTTAATGTGTCTTTGCTGTATAAAAGTATTAATTCCTTTAAAAAAAATCCGTGAGAACCCCAAACATTTGAGCAGTAGTGTATGCACAGTTATGGATATAAACAAACCTCTAAACTTAAGCGGGTAAGTCATCATGCACCATTTGTACTACAGACATGAATGATGCTTCAAATCGTGTGGCTTACTGAGGAGAGGCTATTACTGAGTGTTATTACTTTTCTAAGAAATCAGACTTGCGATTTTTGCCCGGGGGAATGATAATACAAGTGAAAAAACACAATTGAAAGAGGAACTTGTAAAAATCTAGTCTTTTCTACACACATCTTGTTTGTTCATTTCAGCACTCTTTTTATTCCACTTTCTTTTATAAACCTTCTGCCATCAAGTATTTTAAACCATATGCTCACAACTTCTCCTCAGACAGAATGTCACAGCAGCATTGAAAATTTGTTGAAAATTCAACAAAATTCGTCCCTCTTCACCCCCATGAGTGTGTTGACGCATTCTAACAGCCATGTAGGAATCTTGCGTTATCTTCGTAATAATTTAGTAAAATATCATTAATGGAATTAAATTCAAACCACCTGCTTTCACCTCACACTGCAGAAATTATGAGATTTGTCACAGTGAGAAAAGAGCATGTAATGTTTGACAGGCAAAGGATCTGACCTTTTTAGGATGGCTGCCTGCTGCGAGTGCCACTTCTGCTTCATCCTGAACGTGTCCTTGGCAGGGTTGGGGAGTAACGGAATACATGTAACGGCGTTACGTAATCAGGATACAAAAATCTAGTAACTGTAATCCGTTACAGTTACATCAAAAAACAAAGTATTCAGATTACAGTTACATTTTGTAAAAAGTGGGAATACTATCAGGATTACATTTATTTCATTTAAAATTAAATGAGTATTTTGACAACGCTATATATTTAGCGCTGCATAGTTCCTGGTTCTGTTGACACACGTTGACTCACGTGAGCCGCCTGCTGTGCGGAAAATGAGCCTGAAAATGTAGAAATTAACACGAGAGTCCCCACACCCGGGATCAGTCAATGAAATAAAGATATAGCATTTCACATGCATTTCGATATGTAGACTTATTTTAAAATAGACTAATATGTATATGATGTAAATTTTTTAATGTTGTGTATAAAGTATATTTATTTTTACTTGTACATGTTAAAGAAATAAGAAAAATAAAACTGTAATACTAAACTGTATAGCCACTAGATGTCTGCATAGCCTTTTATATAAATATATGGGCTGTAATATCTAGATGGTGAAACAAGACACGATTTTTAATAGTTTCAAATAGTTTTTACTCGTTTTAATTTTAAAGTCGTAGTTAAATAAAAGTACTTAGATATTGCTTTTCTGACTTATTCACATATGTAACGAAGTAATCCAAAAGTAATCAGATTACATTACTTTTATATTGTGGTACTTGGATTACGTTACTGAATACTTTTTTAATGAAGTAATTTGTAACTGTAACGGAATACATTTTAAAAGTAACCCTCCCAACCCTGGTCCTTGGTAATCGCAGACATGCTTTTGTCAGCGTTACAAAAAGATTCAATCTTTTGTCTTGTCTGGGTGAATAATGGCACTTTGATACAGCCGTGCAGAATGAGTTTGACTGCTGTTAATTTTGGTGGGATTTAAAACTAATTTCTCCCTCTAGTAATTTACTCAAATTACGCATCGCATAAACATCTGCCTCAGCGGTGCGACTCTCGCTTTTTGTCTCTTCGCACTTTATCCCTTTAGCTCTTTATCCCCACTTTTATCATTCCTAGAATTGTGCCTCTAAATATTTTAAACCAGATTGCGGCATTTCAAACAAACAAACAAACCGTTTATGGCCACAATAATCCTGAGTCAGTCAGCTGTGAATATTACCCATATAGACAGCATAAGATAGAACAGAAACTTTCATCAAATTCTGCCGACTTGCTTGACTGCAGCGAGAGAGGAGACTAATATATGAGAAAAGAAACGTGGCGCTTTGTCAGCTGTCCAGCCAGTATTGCTAAAGCATTAAATACAGCAGATTTCAGAGGTCACGGTATTAGTTTGAAATTAATCATGACAGCCATAATTGGCTTGTTCAATTGAATTTTTGTGGGCTATTGTAATAGAGATGAGGCCTGTGCACACAGACATTAATGGACACTACACAGATGTTTGATTCATAAATACATTTGTCTCACACAGCCAGACGTTTGATTTGCATAAAGACTATCAGCAGCTAATCCTGGCAAAGAATCACCCACTTGTATTTTTTAAAGATTTGATGCCACAGACCTCACAAATCCCATGATTAGTTCTACCTCAGAACGTTTGTATCAGCCCAGCAACTTGTAAACATCAGTTTGTTTCCAGGAGGAATAAACCTTTGCGTCAAGTCTCAAAAGGCCAGCCAATCAGTTTGGAACAGGCAATTTTTAATTAGTACTTGCCAATTATGTGAACGGACTGTAGGATGAGACTATAAATACATTAGACAACTGGTGTCTATGTTTATTGACATTATTGTTCAAATGTTTGGGGTCTTTTTCTCTTTTTTTTTTTGAGCAGCAATTTAGCATATTAGAATGATTTCTGAAGGATCATGTGACACTGAAGACTGGAGTAATGATGCTGAAAATTCTGCTTAACCATCACAGGAGTAAATTACATCTTAAAACATATTCAAATAGAAAATAGTTATTTTAAATTGTAATAATGTTATACAATATTTATGTTTCAGCATAAGAGATTTTAAAAAGCATAAAAACATACACACCCCAAAATTTGAATGGTAGTGAAAAGTACTTTGTAAGGAGTAATTGACCAGGTTGTATGCATCTGTTCTAGGGTCGAGGTGGACTGGGCTCTATCTTCGTGTGGGCATCGGGTAACGGAGGGCGAGAGCGGGACAGCTGTAACTGTGACGGATACACCAACAGTATCTACACACTCTCCATCAGCAGCACCACACAGTATGGCAATGTGCCGTGGTACAGTGAGGCCTGTTCCTCCACCCTCGCCACCACCTATAGCAGTGGAAACCTCAACGAGAAACAGATTGTACGTTCATATGAGCAAACAAACCTCCATACCTGTTTAGCATAGTCACAAATGTTATACATATATAATACATAAAATGAATATATAAAAATATATATATTCAAATAATTATTTTTTTAAGTATACATTTAAAAGAAATTAATACTTATATTCAACAAGGAACTTTCTATTCATTAAAGAATCTGCATCACAGAAGGATCATGTGACACTGAAAACTGGGGTAATGGCTGCCAAAATTCAGTTTTGCCATCAAAGGAATAAATTACCTATTAAAATAGAAAGTAATTCTTTTAAATTGTAATCATATTTCACAATATCACAGTTTTTACTGTGTTTTACTGTTTTCAAATAAATGCAGCCTTGGAGAACATTGTAAAATCTTACAGACCCCACATTTTTGAACAGTAGTGTGTGTATAACTAAATATATACACAATATATTCTCTGAAAACAGTTAATTCCTTATGCAGTTTTACTTTTCAAGTAAAATTATCTGGTTGTAAAGATGTTTGGATATTTTTACTGTAAAACCAGGCAAAACACTGAGTAGAAAAAGGTTTTTTTACAGTGTAGATATTTTTCAGTTATCTATGCAAATGCTTACAAAAGCCTTCAGATGTGTTTATTATCAGAAACACATACACACACTCTTCTACAACCATGTCTCATTAAAGGCACCAGAAATAGAATGAATTCACGTTTCAGCATTGCAGCATTTACACGTTAACAGCACACAGACATCATGCCCCCACACAAAACACTGCCGTTCTCAGTTGTAAGCAGAACTGTAAATGTCAGAGCAAACAGCCCGTGTGTGCCAAATTTTCTGCATGGTTTAAATGGCCACGTCACGACTGTACACGGGGAAAGTGAGTGATGGAGTGCCGCCTCATTCAGCGTGCTGTGAAGATGAAGTGTCAGGCGGTGAAATGATTTCCACATCTGCCGCTGTGATTTCCTGTGTGCTATATGAAAAAGAGCTTTCTGAACGTGATGCCCTAAGGAGGCAAAAAAAAAATCAGTTTAGAGCAGCGTCTGAAAACTTCCCAATCACAGGTGCTGCTGCTGCATGCCATACACATCTGCTTCTCTGCCCCGGCGTTTCCTCCGAGAGTGGAAATGAGAAAAAGGTGTTTGAGAAAGCTAAGAGAGAAGGAGCATAGAAATTAGACCAAGTGAAAGAGAGCAAAAGACATAGATGCAGCAATTTTTGAATACCAAACATGCTGCATTGCAGTTTTTTTAAATCTTATTTGCAAGTTTTACCCTCGTTTTCAGTTACATACCTTCATTTTATCAGCATAAGCTGTATTTGAGAGTGCATGAGCAGGCGTTTTAATTAGGGCAAGCTAATTAGGCCAAAAGACGTCTATAAAAAGAAGATGCCCTTCACAAGTTCTAAAAGTCATTACATTGGATCATCTTGATGAGCATCTGGGCTATTAGTTTGCACTGTGGCTGTGTTTCTAACAGAATTCAGAAGAAGTCGTTTTAGAAAAATCTGTCAATTACGCACACTCGTGGTTTTGAAGAATTTTCTAGTCATTCTTTTCTGTATAATTAAAGTGAATGAGGACTGGGGCTGTGAAGCACCATAAAAGTGGCCCATACAGCTTATGTAATATTTAAGTCTTCTGAGGTCATATGATAGCAGTTGTGTAAGTCAATATTCACTAAAAATGTTGTTGTCCGTCTTAGATCTCATTGACGCTTTCATGATTCATGAATGTTTTGTTCACTGGAATTGGAATGATACTGTTCAGTCATTGATTCATTCATTGATCTATGATTCATGAACAATTTGTTCACTAAAATTGAAATGATCTGGTTGGGTTATTGATTCAGTGACCTGAGTCATTGATTCATGATTCATTAATGATTTGTTCACTGGAATTGGAATGTTCTTATTGAGACATTGATTCAAAGATCAGATTCATTGACTCATGATTCATGAATGATTTGTTCACGGGAACTGGAATGATACGGTAGTTGCTTCAACAGTCTAATTCAGAGAAAGTAACTCAAAACATGATATGTTTTGGATATTTTTAATGTAAAACATTCTAAAATCATTGCACTATTCCCAACATTCCTTAATTTTATATAGTTAGCAAAAATGTCTAGCTAGCTAGATATTCAAACTGATAACTTGTGAGTCTTTTTGACTAGTTGAATTTGGTTCACTCAAATTCACACTCACATTGAGGGGAAAATATGATTTCTTGTGCTGTGGGTAGTTACGTGAACTGTGAATCTCTGATGCGCTCATTCCTGTGAAAGTGGTTTCAGACTCGCCAGGCAAATCTATCTTTGCCAGCTCATTGCAAGTTCATCCAAGATGTTTCGGACGGCTTTAGAGTGTTTGTTTGCTTGATGTCAAGTCTGTCCCAGTATGTGTGACTGCGATATCTCCCCCTCTCCCTCTTCGGAGACCCCCTGTTCCATTAGGATGACAAAGGCAATAACAGATTCAATTTAAAAATGGACGCAATCTTGCCGACAGCAGTGGGGTGGGATTTTGAGTATGTATGTGTCTGTATGTGTTTAAATCAGACTGAACGGATAGAGACAAATAAAACAAAAGGGAAAGTGTGTGTGGGTGTCTGGCAGGCACTCACCTGTGTACGCTCTGATGGATCTGTAGCCTCGGGCTGGACGTCCTCTCATCCTGACCGTTGTCAATCCCGCAGGCATGTCGCCGTGTCTCCTGTGGCGTGATTAAAACACCAAACCCTCATGTGTGGGGTGCCAGCTTATTAAGTCTCCCAAGCTGTCACACATCTCATCACAGAAGCTGCAGTGAATGAGGTTTTTCTTCCCTCTCGGACTCATATTCTTGTCAGGCAATTTGACAGGCGCCTTTGGCTGACAGACACCCTCACATCTTATATATAGCTACAACCAATGTCCTTCCAATAGCTGACCAGTAACACATCTGACCTTTCCATATATGTGTTTTCATCTGTGCAGGTGACAACGGACCTGAGGAAGAAGTGTACAGACTCGCACACGGGCACGTCTGCCTCGGCTCCCCTGGCCGCTGGAATCATCGCTCTGGCTCTGGAGGCCAAGTGAGTGATGACAACAATGACACCTGTCTCTACGGACAGACATAGACACACACGCTCTACGCACTCCTGTCCATCATTCCCCCTCATTGGTTAGACTTCATTAGCCCTCTGACACACTCTGACATCGCCTTGACATTGCTCATCCAAAAAAATGAAGGAGAGATTGAGAGAAACGGGTGATGACTGCCAGTCAACACTCCTCGTGCGGGGGACGATTGACCCCATGGCCCCTATACAACATCAAGTCATCATGCTCGATTAAAAGCTCCTGCAGAGTATTTTATCCTGTATGCTGTGAGGAGGTAATAAGACATGGAAATCACGTCTCACACAAGCATCAGGTTTCTTTGTCTTTTGTGTGTGTGGCGGAGTCACGGGGCTCCTGGTTCACACACAGTGTTTGTGCATGTGTGAGTTCAGCCCCTGCTGTTCAGGGTCGTTAGCCCCGCTGGTGCCGGCTTTGATCGTGCTTGCCCCCACAATGAAAGAGACTGGGACGTTTTTGGAGGCATTTTTTTTATAAGGACCTCAATCTCTGTTGTCTTTCTGTCATAACTCTGCTCTTTTTCATCGGTTGGGTGTCTTTGTGATGTTGTGCTGTAGGTGACTTTGAACGTCTGGGTGTAAGAGAGACAGTCATGCTCATTTTCCACTGAAATGTGTGCTTGTGCAGGAGCCGGTGCTTGGACAGGGGATCTGTGAACCTCTCTCAGAACTACCCTGTGATTTAAAATCAAATCATAATTAACCTGTATTGTAAAATCACATCTATATTATCTAAAATAACATTTATTTATTTATATATATATATATATATATATATATACACACAGACAGATATATATGTATTTTCTATCCATCTATATATATTTGCAAGTCTCTTATGCTCACCAAGGCTGCATTAATTTAATCAATAATACAGTAAAAACAGTAATATTGTGACATATTTTTAGGATTCTTTGATATGTATGGATAGGTCAAAATAACTATTTTTTTTAAATAGAAATCTTTTGTAACATTATGTATTTGCTGTCACTTTTGATCAGTCTGATAATTTAATGTTTCCTTGCTGAATAAAATACAAATTTCTTTCAAAACAAAAAAAACTTGCTGACCCCAAACGTTTGATATATTTACTTTTATTTATATAGACATATTTACTTTATTTATATAGACATAAACATATTTATTATGTTACAGTTTTTCTGTATTACAGTTATTCTGGATTTTTCTGTATATTAGGGCTGTCAGTTTAACGCGTTAACTTAATTAGTTATGAAAAAATAACGCGATTAAAATATTTTAACGCAGTTAACGCACTGGCCCCGCCCCCAGACCTGTACATCATCTACATTCCATACAGTTGCCCGTTGACAAATATGATGCAGGGCAACAACTCCATAAAAGCAGTTATGCACTAAAATTCAAGATATTGCGGCAAAAAATGCCCTTGTATCATATTTATATCATATGATAAGTGATATCACACGAGGAGCGAGAGCAATATAACACGAGTGCTGTTTTTGTCACGAAGAACACGAGTGCAAATGTGATTTGAGACAGTCATGCTCATTTTCCACTGAAATGTGTGCTTGTGCAGGAGCCGGTGCTTGGACAGGGGATCTGTGAACCTCTCTCAGAACTACCCTGTGATTTAAAATCAAATCATAATTAACCTGTATTGTAAAATCACATCTATATTATATAAAATAACATTTATTTATTACATTTTAGACATGTATAAACTATATTTATAAATGTATAAAGTTTAATTAGCGAAATTGATTAAAAACCCGTTATATATATATATATTTATTTATATATATATATATATATATATATATACACACAGACAGATTATATATATATATATATATATATATATATTTATTAGGGCTGTCGGTTTAACTTAATTAATTAGTTATGAAAAAATAACGCGATTAAAATATTTTAACGCAGTTAACGCACTGGCCCCGCCCCCAGACCTGTACATCATCTACATTCCATACAGTTGCCCGTTGACAAATATGATGCAGGGCAACAACTCCATAAAAGCAGTTATGCACTAAAATTCAAGATATTGCGGCAAAAAATGCCCTTGTATCATATTTATATCATATGATAAGTGATATCACACGAGGAGCGAGAGCAATATAACACGAGTGCTGTTTTTGTCACGAAGAACACGAGTGCAAATGTGATTTTATACAACAGTTCAGTAAATAAGAAGTTAATATTGTGCTATATTTTAAACACAACATTGTGTGTTTTTGTTCAATTTTGCCAAAGAAAATATTACCTATAAAGCCACAGCAGAACTGTTGTGCATCTCCACGCAACACTTTCTGAATGAATCCTCGTATTGAACGAATAGTGTGAATCAATGATTCAATAGTCTGTTCATAAAGTGAACCGTTTACTTCATTCCTGAATGAATCAGCCGTTTGAACGAATCGACTCATAAAGACATTTACTGCCGCCTGCTGGTAGTGTTAGTTTCTTCTTTAGAGTATCATTTCATTTATTTAAAAATAAATAAACATTAAGGGATAGTTCACCATAAATAAATAAATTCTGTCATCATTTACTCACCCTCATGTTTTTTCAAACCTGAATTACTTGGTTACAAACTTTGTTTAAATGGTAACAAAGCTGTGTTGGTCACCAATGACTTTCATTGCATGAACAAAAAAATACTGAGATGTTTCTCAAATTATCATCTTGTTCCATACTTACTGTTAGGCCGTTGTAGCCTTAAACATTTAACACAATAATAGCTTTAAATGATCTGTTGTGGGTATTTTTACCCTGTAATTAATTAGATTAAAAATCTTAATCGACTGACAGCATACATATATATATATATATATATATATCTAAAAAATGATATATTAAATATATAATAAAGGAAAATACGTTTCTGAAATAGCTATGCAGAGACAGGATTGTCCGCCATCTGAATGCATGTCTCAGTGCTTCTATTGTAATTTATTGATTATAATAGGAGTGATCCAGTGCTGTTTTGCATAAGTGTAGCCATACTGTTTTTGTTATGAAATCTTTAAGTGGGGAGGACATTATTCCACCCCCTGTCCATTAATAGATTCCTGGTTTGAGTCCAGCCTGTTTAAAGGCTCTGGCATGTTTTCCAGCACTGGCACCTCATCTATATAAAAGGATATCTGTTATCTGTGCAAGTCTTGCCATGTACGACATGAGAATTTCAGTAGTCGTATATCTATTAATCACCATATGTAAATCTCTACATCTGTGCTGTGGCTTTAGGTTCATTAATTGTGCATGTGGCATTATGAATATACATGCTAAGTCATTTATTGTGAGGTCAAAAATATTGAAAGCTTATGAAATGGATCCCCTTCTTCATAAATCACCCTGAAAAATATATGGACGTCAGAGCAAGATATTTTTCATACTGTTCCACGGCGTACATTTACGCTAAATCCATCTCATTTGGGTGGAAATGGCTTGTCATGCACGTATTTTCAGCAATGCTTTATGTCCAATATCAGGCGTGGTTTGCCCTGAAATATCCCGCTGAGAAATAATAGGGCTTTCCAACCTTGGACGTGGGTTCCACAAGTCCCAAAAGCCACTTGTTTCTGCCATGTAGAGCAACAGCCGACAAAACTAATAAGCTTGAGTCGTGAACCAAGGAAATACAGTTATAAATTTAATCTGATATTGCTGTGTTTTCAGGGAATAAAATTTTGGGTCTTCATTTGAAAAAAAAAAAGGCCTCGTCGGCTGTGTAATTACAAAATGATGCATGGCCCCCAGGATGGAATATTTCCATTTGCAATTTTCTGTGACTCGGGTGAAAGAAAAGCTTTAATTATGTGTCTTTCAAAAAGACATCCTGTCACATCCAAGAGGATAATTATGTGCAAATTATCATTTGAATATGAAAATAAATCTGTGGCCCTGCTGCAATGTAATACTCTTATCACTTTTCATTTTTCGTATGACAACCAGCATGAACCTGACCTGGAGAGACATGCTGCATCTCGTCGTAAGAACCTCACATCCCGCCCACCTAATAACCAACGACTGGAGGACTAATGGCGTGGGGCGATTAGGTAAATGATGGTTCACGTAACCAATCAGAGAGCTACATTTATTTATAAATCAATAGACATGTCTGACCTTGTTAGTCTTCCATCTGTCTCTCTCTATGTGGCAGTGAGCCATTCTTACGGCTATGGTCTGCTGGATGCTAGTGCCATGGTCGCTTTGGCCCGGAACTGGAGCAGCGTGGGGCTGCAGCACAAATGTGTCATTAATATGCTGACCGAGCCCAGGTAAGGACGGTCAAACACCTCATGCAGCACAGGCGATACATCAGTACACCAGATAGCTAATGCCTGCTATCTGAGGAGCCAGAGGTCACCATTTAAGGACAGGCAATGAGACACATGAAGTTGACAGCAAAACTACGTTTCATCATTTAGTTGCTGAGTGTAATTTTAGATTCTTCTCTGTTGTAGGGACATAAGAAACCACCTGGTCTTCAGCAGAAGTGTAGAGGCCTGCTCTGGGCAGCTGGACTTTGTGAGCTCTTTGGAGCATGTGCAAGCCAAACTCACCTTCTCATATAACCACAGAGGAAACCTGGCTGTTCACCTCATCAGCCCACTGGGAACTCGCTCCACACTGCTGGCTCCACGGTATTTTTTTTCAATCTTATTGACCCCAAACTTTTGAACGGAAGTGTATAATCGATGCATGTACAGACTCTAAATGAAATCAGCTCTCAGAGCATACATCTGATGTCCAAGAAAACACAATTATGCACTTGTCTGGCCACATACAAACACAATTCACCCCATTATTGTTATAAAACATAATTATTTGGATTGTAAATTCAACTCAATTAATTTTATCATCGTATTCAATCTTGTTTAAGCTTCTCAGATAGACGGACATGTATAGAGATATCTTTCTCTTGTGTTTGTCTTTAGGCCTCAGGATAACTCAGCCGAAGGGTTCAACGACTGGGCATTCATGACCACTCACTCCTGGGACGAGGACCCTCGGGGAGAATGGACGCTGGAGATTGAGAATGTGGCTGGACTTAATGATTATGGTACTGCAATAAGCTTTTCCTTAATCAGTGTTTTGTCTAGATTTTCAGTGCAAACATCTAAGCATCCTTTAAAGGGGTCATATAATGCTACATGCACTTTTACAAGTAGTTTGAACTGAAATGTGTGTTGGCAGTGTGTGTACACAACCACCCTAAAATGATAAAAATCCACCCAGTGGTTTTTTGTTGATCTACTAAAATCTTTACCCCTTTCTCAAATCGAGCAGATTTCAGATGCCTGTCTGTGTGACGTCACACAGACAGGCCCCTCCCATGATAGTTTGATTGACAGTAGCGTTTCAGCACAGACTGGACTGGCGTCTTACCTTAGACCCGCCCTGAGTGAGCTGTCATCAGTCCGCCATTGTTTCACCGCTGGAGCAGTTGTAGACAAGAATGACTCCTAAGCGATTGAGGTCTTTTGTTGTTGGATGTAATAATGAACATAGCAGTCGTCGTTTACTCCCGACATCTGAGCCGCTGAAGACGCAGTGGATTATGTTTGTTTTTGAAGGGAATGTGCCCCCAATCTACATAAATGCATCTATGTTCGCGCAAATCAGTCGTGATCCAGCCTCATCTACAGAAGAAATTAGTGTAAGGTTTTTTTAACGAATCTTTGCAAATCGCCTTTCCTAATAATGTGCTAATTAGCAAGTTTCACAATGAATGCGCTAAAGTAAACAGTCTCTCTGAGAGCAGCTCGGAAGAGAGGGGCGGAGTCAGCAGAGCTCATTAACATTTAAAGGAAAATGCTACAAATCTGCATGCTCTGAAAAGAGCTGTTTTTGACAGGGTAAAAAAGGTGTTTTTTACACTACCATTGAGAAATTTTAACCAAACTACGTTACAGACTTTTCATTAAGACCCTAAAGAATCATATCAACTTGTGGAAAATGGGCATCCTATGACCCCTTTAAAACAAGATAAATTTACTTGAAAAAAGGGAAATGGTTGGGAAGATAAAAGACATTTCAGAGAATAAATCTTGAATCAAGTTTATTTTTCTTGTCCCACTTGCAAATTGTTTTTTCTTGTTTTTTATTTCTCTCTAAATTTTGTTTGATTTATGCTTGAAACAAGAAAAGAAATAATTTGCCAGTGGGATTAGAAAAGGTAAACTTAATTCAAGATATATTCTAGTCTAAATATCTTACATAAATTGCTTCTCAAGTGTATTTATCTTGTTTTAAGGATGTTTAGGAAATGTTACAGCAAAACAAGATGAAAAATACTGATTAAGAAAATCATTTTGTGTGCTGTGTGAATGCCATTTGTGTTTTTGCTGATCATCAAAGCATTTAATCGATTCAGCATTTCAAAGCATCAAAGATCATTTAAAGTTCAGTGTCGTTTCCACAGGCGTTCTTTCACAGTTCACCCTCATCTTATACGGCACCGGCTCCAGTGCCACAGATCCGTCCATTTCCGATTACACCCGGCCTTCAAACAACAGCTGCAAAACCTTTGACACCCAGCAGATCTGCATCGGTAAGACACACACACATACACACACCTTGGACCAAAGGGCATACAAATAAACACACACAACCCTTAACAGACAAGCTTTTAAAGGTGATGACATTCATGACCAGAAGAAAATATTGACACATTCAATAATTCCCATAGCAAAACCTCTCTGTCATATAGAAATTTTCATATGTCTCAGTATGACTACCCATTGTGCTTATGAATATTAATATATGTTTATGCAGTATAAATATTGCTAAACACTGGAGAGTGATGCCAGAGAGGTTTAAATTAGATAAACTGTGCATTATTAATGAAGTAGAAAAGTTTTTAAATCCTGAGCCTCTCCTTGATGAGAGGTCGTACCTTTCCAAACTTCAGAGGGCAGTAAAAAAAACTTAATTTGTTAATCAAATGCTCAAGTTTATTATTCATAGTTGCTATAGAGACTTTATGATGGATTTCTCCATCATGGCCCCATATTGTGCCTGCAGTACTGCAGATTGCTCAAGGACAAACTTTGCTGAAAAGTTATTTCACTCATTTTTCATATGGTGTTCTTGAATTGTTACTCTAGGCAGTACTGAATTTTACTAGGTGAATAATTTGTCCTATTTGGACCAGAAAATGAGAGAAAACATGAAATGACCTTATTACCTTTAATAAATGTACCTATGGTCCTATTCCAGAAACATTCTCCTGGCAATTGTGCAAATGCAAACGTGAATGCTTAGCTCGTGTATTGAATGTGTGCAGACTTTAGCACATACTTAATGTGTGTTCTTGTGCTACTTTGGTGGCAACAAATCACAGTACCAAAGGGTGCAAAATAAATACCTTCAAATGTCTGTGCCTTTGTTTTTGACTGGGTACCTAGCTATAAAGATGTTGATAGTTTAACTACCTTTTCCACAATGACAGTAGTTCAGCAGACAGGTTATGCTAATACAGTGAACTTAACAGTGTTCAACAGTGAACAGTACTTTTGCACTTTCAAATAGTTGTATCTCAGCCAAATATTGTCATATCCTAACAAACCATACATCAATGGAAAGCTTATTTATTCATGCTTATGACTGGTTTTGTGGTCCATGGTCACATATATTTATTTATATATATAGCCACAGTAGCTGGCATGGCCTAAGTTATAAATAAAAAAAATTATTACCTATTTCATTAACTAATGTTAACAAATGTAAAGTGTTGCCAAAAATGTTTATTTCCATATTCACTTTCATCCCAACCTTTGAAACAACGTTTCTTCTGCTGACAAAAAGCAGTGCTGCATGCGCAGGGAAAACTAATAACAACTAATAATATCATGACATGACTACATCTGTTTCTCTCAAAATTGTCACATTATGAATGTTAAATGTGTTTCAAATGCCATTTCATGTTTGTTAAAGATTCGTAACATCTGCGACTAAACGTTCTTCCGATGTCTGTTTTCCAGAATGCAGCACGGGTTTCTCGCTTTTCTTGCAAGGCTGTGTGAAGTCCTGCCCTCCCGGCTTCAGCTCTGGGCTGCAGGTGCTCAACTTGTCGTTGGACAGCTGGGTGGAGCATTCTACTGTACAGGCGTGCCTGTCCTGCCACCCGGCCTGCCTGACATGCTTCGGGTCCGGGGAGAACGAATGTCTTTTCTGTCCCCCCCACAGTCACTTGGTGGTCACTTCTTGTTTGCAGCAGAACCAGCGAAAATGGCCCAGCATTCCCGTGCTCCAGCACGAGGTGGACCCAAACTCAGATAAATCCTTGCACGATCCCGGCCTATCCTCGAGATTGCCGGCACTGGTGGCGGTGCTCAGCTGTGCCTTCATCCTGGCCACTTTCGCAGCTGTTTTTGTGCTGCTTCAGCTGCACTCCGGAGCAGCCAGTGCCCCGTTCTGCCGGAGGACCAAACTGCCGGTGATGGAAACGGGTGGAGGGGGAATACGAGTGGGCTTCGGGTTCGGACTCGGCCGGGGGAAAGTGTCATACCGGGGGATCCCCACTGTGTGGGGGGATGAGGATGCAGCGGGAGGGATGAACTCTGAGTCCGACAGCGAAGAGCTGGAGTATCACAGCGAAAAGACTGCTTTTATACGGACTCAGAGCGCTCTTTAGCACCACATATAGGGTTTTTTTTACATCTGTCTTCCTTGTACTGGGACACAGAACTAGTCTGCACTACAGACTTATAGATCCACTGCGAAGTTTGTGTGTGTGAGAGAGAGAGAATGCCATATATGAGCTATAATGGTGTAACTGCAGTTTGACAAGGATGACCCTAACACGATTAAACCCAGGACATCTCCGCTGCACTGAATGATTCCCTTTATTTTCACCTTTATTTGTCTTAATGGTCTAGCTCTAATGCCCTGAGATTTGAACCACTAAACAGGATCAATACCGTGTGTGTGTGCCAGCTGAGCACGTAGATGTGTTTGTTGTGCGAGTGCAGCGTTTGAGTAACTTTGAGTGACTTTGTAACACAAAAAAAAGGGCTGTAGTTTTTTTCCAGTCAACTTTTATTAAAAGTTTGGACTGTTTTATGCACAAAACTTCTTGCACTTCTGTAACTTCCATTTCTTCCGTTGCCATTATATCCTTCATCATTTGTGCGATAAGTCCTTACACCCTGACAATAAAGTCTGCGTTCTGCTCTCTCTGCTAGTCAAAGGCAGCTCCGGGACATTTCCACTGATTCGATCAGGGATGATTTAACTGTGCATAATTTCTGTTGCATCAGAGATGTTGCAACAGCATCAGCAAAGTGAACCATAACAGCATGGAATTAGATAACACGCAAACCTCTGCCTACGAAGAGCCTCCGGCACGGATTCAGAACAGTGGGAATCACAGACAAACAAGCGATCGAAATGCTGAACTGAAACGCAGAGATCTTATCTGTCAGTCAAGCTAGATCCAGCACCGTCTTAGATTGATTTGTGAGCTCTACATCAGACATATCTTGATAAACATCACATTTATGATTTTTTTTGTTACATCATAAAAGTTTTATCCTAACATTTGACTTTACTGTAGTTTTTAAGATCATTTGGGTTTGTTTTGTCTGTTCTATCTCTCAGCTAATTAGCATGTACCTTCACAAATGGCTCAGTGAGTATCTATTATGGGTTTTCAATAGCAGTGTTTGAACAAAAAGGAAACTTTGTCCCAGAGGTTATTTTATTGATTTTCCCATCGGAGTTTGACTTCAAAACTTGTCTGTACTAACACAAAGGAGCCTCAAGAGGAAATGTGTCATATATTTCCCAAAAGGTCAGTGTCAACGCTGAGACATGAATTCAGCTCCTATTTGTGGAGCTCTGGTTGGGTCGGGTTTTTTTTATAATCATGTGACATTTGAGTGCTACAGAGATACAATGGCACTATAAACCATACAGTTCAACTGATCCAAAAAGCTAGTATACTGCCTACATAGGTAGCTACCTTCTAAGGCAGCATGCTAACCGAAAGAGGAGCTCACAAATAATAGATTTGGAGAGCCCTTCATAGGCAGCCACAAAGGCAACTCAACTCAGAATTAATTTAAATAGAATTGACTATAGCATGCTGCTAAGCTAATGATGCAATACTCTAATAAGAATAAAAATACTAAAAATTGGGTAAAATAGTTTATATTTATTTTTATATATTTATCATCCATACTTAGAATAAATAACTCAATATAATTAATTACCTTACTGTTTAAATGTTTTATATATATATATATATTACTGTATTCAAAAAAATTCTTTCAAAAACATTCCAAAATCTTACCAACCCGAAACAGTTCAATCTTATTTTATATTAAACTACTTAACTCTATTGAACTATTTATTAATTACATTTAATTATTATCCATAATATGTCAGTATATCTTCTGTATTACCAAAGGTGTCATCACTTTGTGCTTGAACCACTACAGAATCAATCTTCCATGGATGAATTTTTCCACTAAGCTTGTCGCAATGCATTTTGGGATTAGTTTATACATGCTGAATGCTGGCTTAGAGTGATGTATCTTAGAAGGCAGCATGATGTTGCTACCTACCTTTTGGATCACCGAAACATGTCTATGATGCCTTAAAATGCGGTCTCATTAGATGTATGCCATTCTGAGCTATATCAGACACAATGAGCGTGATTCGCTAGAACACATCTTTCAGCATTGCATTAAAGCATTTAACAGTTTTGTTGCTGCTGCCAATACTGCAGTCATTAAATTAATTACAAACATCTGTTGCATTCGTCTTTATTTAATGATATTTAAAAGTACTTGGAAATCTGTTGAAATGTTTGGTTTTTTTTATTGATGCCAATTTGCCATAATTCACATGGAGATACGCACCATCTGTCTAAATTAATAACGCACACATTATGCACTTCGCTACACGAGGATCATCAATATTTCACATGCACTTCATAGGACGGCAAACTTTCCATGTTTCCATGACGGCAAAGGAAAACTTACACGGACTGTGTTTCGTTCCAGCTCCCAGAAGAGGGAGGAGAGAACTAGTTTATGGAAATGGCACATTTAAAATGCTTTCCATAATTAGTTCAGCTAGGAGGAACGGGATCTCATATTCAGCGCTGGAAGCTTCTGCCTATTTGGCATGATAAGTGAGACTGATGCTGCTACATACATACTAATTGAGCAATAAGACAGAAATATGGATAGTCCAGCTACTCATGTTGTTTCTCATCTTCACTGCTCTTCTAAGGGAATATTGGAAATATTTTTCGCTCGTGCTCAGCTCACTCCCATTGATTTGCCATACGACCGGCAATGTTACAAGCGTGTCTTTGACTAATAGTACAAGAATCAGTGCTGCTGTCAATTTGCACTGTCGTATTTTTACTTCAAGTGCTGTGAAAATCTGCTGAGCGCACCTTATTATCCTCCTTAGATGTTCCACAATTGTTTCATAGGTTTTATCAGCCTCGTTAATGGGTAGAAGGAGAGGTGCAGATCTTCAGTTCCTGCGAGACTTCAGTTTCTGTTCTTCTAAAATGATTCTATTAGGCTGAATTTTGTGTGATGTAATGCGTTTGTCGTGTTCTTTGAGGAAAGGCACAACATGCTCTATGGAGGTAAAAAAAGAAAACGTTGCCGACATTCAGAACGAGTAGGTGGTGCCAGATAGTTTGAACTAAAGCTTGACTTGCATCTGAAGCAAATATAAGGAATTTCAGAGCTGGTGTGAGGATGCTTCTATGCTGTCGAGTGACAAGTGCAGCTTAATTTTGCAATAAGCATATTGTTTATTCACTCACAAATATGCTTTGATCTTATTTCAGTGAAAATTCTGTTTCAAACTGGTTTTAAATCTTGTAGAACACACAAGATGTTGTGAACAATGTTCACGCTTCTCTTTACTATAGAATGAATACAAGAGCCGTCAAGCTTTAAAAATAAAGCGTTATAAAACTGCTTCATGTGACTCGTGTGCTGTCATCTGAAACCATGTCATATTTGTGTAAGAGACAAAAGGGAATTTTAAAGGGCCATTCACACCAAAGACGATGCCCCAGCACTGTAAGTCGCTTTGGATAAAAGCGTCTGCTAAATGCATACATGTAAATGTAATCAATTTCAGAAACATTTTTTCCCAGCTTATGAATGACAAAAACATTGACAGCCAATCAGAATCCACCCAGCTCAAGCATTTAAAGTGGCAGATGACAAAACTGCAGCATGTGTTTATAATAAGCAGGCCGTTACTGTGCGTTTGTGCATACGCTATAAAGTTAGTTGTTGGTGCGAACGGTCTTTAATCTCAGTTCACGGCAGATGAGTCATATGAACTACTTCCTGGGGCTTTCTGGTCATTTTCAAAGCTTTACAGCCCATTTGTTCATTGTATGGGAAAAGTGCAGCTTGGACATTTTGCAGAGCTTCTCATTTTGCGCTCCACCTGGCAAAGAAAGTCATATGGGTTTGAACAACATAAGAGCGAGTATAAATGACAGCATTTTCATTTCTGTCTCAACTAATCCCTCAAAAACGTCTCCATCTCTATCAGCGCCTCTGTCATCTTATTAAAGTCCTCAGCGGTGAGATTGAGTTTTATTGCCGTCTCAGCCCTCAGACTTATTAAGAAGAATGGCCTCTTTCTCAAATGCCTGGGCTCAGGGAGCTAGCCGCCCTTTTAGCACACAAACCCGTCTGCTGTGGAAGAAACCAAATCTGGTCTCAGCGGAGCGTGAAAGGGCATCTAAAAAAAAAAAAACCATACAAGAAAAAAGGCCAGTCTGACTGCAGTAGACCTGTCAGCACTGTGAGAGCACAGCGGTATTTCCAGTTCTCTCCAAAGGCTGTCTGGTAAATCAGTACCCGATATCCCGGCTATCACAGAGGGTGTTCATATAAAAAGCAGCATTTCTTGTGAGCTTTTAAGTGAACTCAATTTTTCACACCCCACGCCTCTCCCTGGAGCCACATTAAATGCAGACAACTCCCTACTGCCCCCTATCTGCAGTCCAGAGCACAACAACAAAGCTTCAAGACATCAGACAACAATGGAAAAAAGCCAATTATGATGCAAAATGTGCACAACCACCAAGAATTTCAATCTTTTTTCCATGTGTGATCTTTATTAAACGTCCACTTTAATGTCTCTGCATTTGCTTTTACGAGTCATTTTTTTGAACACACTCTCAATAGCAAACCAAACCAGAAAATAAAAAAAAGAAACAAAATAAATTAACCTCTCAATTCACTGTCATTTCATTTCCATCTCAGAACACACAACACAAATAAAGGAAATCTAACAAAGAGATCTGTCAGTATGGCAAGCGTACGCACAGGAAAAACAAGCATGGCAGTGAAATGCACAGACGGGGAAAATGAATCGGACCAAATTACAGGAGCGAGAGCATTTTGGAATAGCAAGCGCGTCCTACGCTGTGTTTGGACAGACGTTTGGCACTCCATACTCGGACACTACTCCGGAACTTGATTAGTTGGAGAAGCCGGATGATGGCCTGACTGATGTAAATGGATGTGGCCGCACTACAGAGAGATAATCAGGCATGGAGTTGAAAGTCGAAGAAGAGCGAAGATTTTTCTGTAATTTAAATCAGAGACTGGAGTACAGATTTTCCCAGGGGAGACAGACAGGCTGGGAGAGGTGAGACACGACACGACAGGTTGAAGGACAGACAGCATTCTTATGTTCAAAATTGTTAGATTCAAGCAAACCGAGGTGACAGACAAAAGCCAGAAGGGATGACTGAAATGGGTCTGCTACACATTACAGATGGGCTTCCTACAGCGAGATAAGGCCTAAACGCGTTTTGGTGTGGGAAATTGGCTAAATCTGAGCGCAGCTGCACTAGTACCTTTACAATCGGATACGAGTTCGGTTTACCTGAAAATACTGCGAGAAGGTATATCAAGCGAATGTGTTGATGTCTAGGTAAGCTCGTAGACTGATCTAGGTCTTGAAATAAGACAAACTCTGCATATCTTTGACTGATCTGATCCCGAACTGCATTTAAATACGGCTCAAACCTGTAAATATAATATGACAAAGTATAAATGCACATTCTGCGGCTTGTAACTATGCCAGACACGATCAAAATGGTACAAAAAACAAAAATGTGTTGCGGATAATCCACAGCTAGCTTATTAAGAAGCAGCTTGATTCATTAACAGAAGCTACGATAGAAAAGGAAGGAAAGAGATTGTAAACGTCAGCTCTCGTCGTGCGATTTGAGCCGTAACCCAATAACCGACCAATGAAAGAGCTAGACCCGACCGCTGCTGGATCGTGGACGTTGTCTTCTGTCAGCGAAGTGTCGAGAGCCATCCTGAAAGAAAGAGATCTGTAAATGCCGCGTCTGTTACAGCACTGACAGCCTTCGCAGGCCAAGCTGGGTGATTGACATTCATAGAAAAAAAAAACAAGCCGCCACCGCCGAGCGTAGGCAGAACCGTCCACAGCAGAGATAAAGAAATAAAAAGAACTGTGTGAGCTCAAACAACAATGACACGGATTCAAGCGTAGCTTCCAAGGCCTTAGGAATAGATAACAAATAGAATGAAGAAACAAAAGGGCAAGAAGCTTCACATATTGCACCGAGTCCCACAGTTTTGTATAGATCCAGTTGTGTATGTAGGTTTTGAGATATTTACATACAGTACGAACTCCAGGGATGAATGAATGAGAAACGGTCAGCAGTTCCAGCCAAAGACAAAAGGGGAGAAAAAACAACAGTCGGCACTGCTGGAATAAAAAGATGTTTACCGATTAATGCTCTGCCAGAAAAAATCTCTCTCTCTAAAAAAAAAAAAAACACTCGGACATTCTCATCTCAGCGCCCGGGCCGGCTACCAAATCTGACTTTGGCTGGAACGTTCTCATCCTTGAGTTTTTATTTTTCCCCCATTTTGCTAAGAGTTTAGTTAGCGCCTTCTTGTTGATTCAGATACATTAAGTCTGGATAAACAATCTCCAAAAGAGTCCTCTGCTCATCCAGCTGTGGTTCTCTGCTTTAGCGCAGGTTCCAAGGGTCCACACGGAGAGCCCGGTTCTGGTGCAACATCGTTCTAGCACAGCTTGAGCTTGTAGGCGGAGATCTCCATTGGCTCCAGATTGATGGAGGAGTCGTTGGAGAGCGGAGGCTGGGAGTGCATCAGAGACAGAGACATGGGCTGCAGGAGCTGAAGATCTAGCCCACGGAACAGCCCAGAAATGGAGAGCTGGGGAGAAAGATCAGAGACTGAGATTCAGAATGACTAAAAATAGCCTTTATCAGAGCTACATGCATCCACACAGTTTAGACCCGTTCAAATGAAGTGAACCATGACTACACAACTCAAATGTATCAAATATTCACAAAGAAATATAAAGAATAGTACAGTAATATTACAAAGCAGTATATATATATATATTTATATATATATGTGTGTGTGTGTGTGTGTGTGTGTGTGTGCGCGCGTATATTCACACATACATATACACACATGCACATACATATACATACACACATACACATATACATAAACACACACATATATATATATATATATATATATATATATATACACACACACGTGCATATACATATACGTGCATATGTAAAGTATTTTTAGTAAAAGTAGTTTTTCCTCCAAGGACACTGACCTGGCCTTGTGTGGTAGTGCAGTTGAAACCAGGGTTCTGGGCCTCTAGACCACAATCCAGGCCCAGTCGATGGAGGAGCAGAGCCGTGTAAGGCGATGGAGAGTGAGCATCCTGCTGAAAAAAATGACACAATACCAAATAAATTCCACTGAAAATAAATCCCCCTCCAAACATACCCACAATAAAACCACCAGACCACAAGAAAGTGTGAAAGGTTTTTTTCATTATGAACTCTAAGTCCTCATCAGTCTCACAGCAGGTGAAATCGATACTGACACACATTTTTCTCCCAGGGCTCTCATTTACCTGGCTTTGGATGCTCCTGAGGTTCAGCAGGTGGAAGTCACAGGGCAGGGTGCCAGCCAATGGAGCGAAGGTACGCATGGGTGGCACGCCGTGTTTCTTGGGCAACACGGGCAGTGCCAGCACCTCATGGTTCAGGATGGTGGAGGTCATGTGACTGAGCAGCGACGGGAAGCTGACTGGTCTGCTGTCCACCGGCTGGAACATACAGACATGCATCAGGAAACACGCAAGTCAAACGACTTCGTGCAAGTGCACTTGCTTTTACGTGACATACTGTGACCACAAAAAGGAACTTTTTGGGGTCACTGTATGAGAAAAGCTCAATACAGTTTCTATCTCTACATACTACTCATCTACAGCCCGTTACCATATAAACGGTTTGGGGGCATGGCAGCACAGATGGAGATAGCGGACAGGAAACGACCTTTGGCCTCTTAATCCAGGTGGAAACCTGTCACTTGTTGCTATGGTAACAAGCTGAACTAACTGCTACGGTGTCACTCTCCACCACTGCAATAATGTTACCTCTTCCTGGCCGTCTCCTAAAATACCAGCAATGATTTTGTTTATGATGTTGGTGACTCTGGCATAAGAGCCAGCAGGCTGCATGCATGAGGAGAGAAAGACATGATAAGTGATAGACAGACAGGAACAAAAACAAAAAGAGGTTGTGAAATGCATAAGAGGGGCATGATGAGCTGGAATGAAAAGAAACAGAAGGGGGGCGCTTTGTTAAAGGTTATTTATATATACATATATTTTATAAGTATTATAATTTGATATCATATTTATATTATAATTTTATATATATTAGAAAATAAAATGATTACTATATATATTTTTTGACAGTTCATCTTTTTTTATAAAGAAATAATTGTATTATTAATATATACTTAAAAATATATTTGTAATACATAATATACAGTGTCCTGTATAGGACACTATATTATTTATAATCTTTCAGGCGACAGCATGATTCGAATAAAAATATATATTATTCAAATCAATCTGAGCCAGTGTGTGTAAAATCTCTGAAGCCCATTATCTATTATTACACACTTGCCAGCTTTTAGACTGCTAGACTCAGAATGATACTGTCCCTAGAGCCTTCACAAAGCTCTCATTAGCAACAATAGAGAGCCCCCTACAGGCCACTGAGTGAAATGAGCATTTACACACCACTCACACTGCTAAAGGATACCTATATTTTGGCATGCATAACAAGATCTCTCATGTGAAGCCGAAATTGCAGGCTCCAATCAGATTAATCAACTGCTATGATTCTCGCCAGTCAGGGAGCAGGGGTTTTATCAGTCAGCCAGGAAATAAAATTGTATTAAAAACGTACCAGGCTGCACTTCTGAGAAAAATCTAGTCTAGTTTGAGGCAACCAGTAGCATATAAACTATGTTCTGCTTTAAGTGTATAGTTTTATTATTATTATTACAGGGAAGAAAAAAATAATAATAATAATAAAAATACGATGTACCCCACCAAAATGATTTTTTTTAACTGTAAAATAATTATTTTTATCTTAATTATTTTAATTAAATTTATGTAATAGACAGGTAGCAATTGCCTGACTATAAAGCAATCTGACATGTAAAGCAACCTAAGGAAAGGTAGTTCTTGGTCAGAATAAGTGTGTACTAATCTAAAGTCTGAAGAACAACTAGTCTTGGTTTTTGTCATCTAATTCTTAAAATAAATTTAGCATGCCAATTATGTTTGTGTTTTTTTAGTGTATAGTTGTTTTATTATTATTATTTTTGAAAATAAAACAGAAGACGTGCACTGCCCCCCCCAAAAAAATACATTTTTCTTTAAAGGGGTCATATGCTGCGATTTCAATTTTTCCTTTCTCTTTGGTCTGTTACACCAAATACACAAAATAATGATCTTTAAAATAGCATCATATGACCCCTTTGAATTAAAATAAAATAAATATTTTTTTTATTTAATTTATTTTATTATTTAATTTATGTGACTGTGTGATCTCTTCCTGTCTAAGTAGGCAGTTTTTGGTCAGAATAAGCATCTACAAATAAATTTTTTTATCTAATTCTACAATCTAAATCTAATTCTTACAATATATTTCATTGTGTTTGAGGCACTTAATAGCAAGTAAACTCTGGGTTAGGGTTAGGGCTTTTCAATTAAATTTTAATTTGCGTGTTTGAGAGAGGCGGGGCATAGAGGACCTACAATAATGTACAGTATTTGAAAAATAATGTGTTTTTTGAACATTAAAGCATGTCAACATATTCTGTTACACCAAATACACAAAATAATGATCTTTAAAATAGCATCATATGACCCCTTTGAATTAAAATAAAATAAATATTTTTTTAATTTAATTTATTTTATTATTTAATTTATGTGACTGTGTGATCTCTTCCTGTCTAAGTAGGCAGTTTTTGGTCAGAATAAGCATGTACAAATACATTTTTTTATCTAATTCTACAATCTAAATCTAATTCTTACAATATATTTCATTGTGTTTGAGGCACTTAATAGCAAGTAAACTCTGGGTTAGGGTTAGGGCTTTTCAATTAAATTTTAATTTGCGTGATTAGTTGATTTATATGTTAGTCAGACAATCTAAGTTGGCGGTTCTTGGTCAGAATAAGCATGTACTAATCCAAAGTCTGAGTCTGACTTCGGTTTAGTTCATTTGTATCCTCGTCTAAGTCAGAACTCACCTTTCCACTGTTGCTCCTCCTCTCCAGCAGAAGACGGAAGCGATTGGCCGTTCGTTTGTTGTCCTTCAGGCCCTGCCCTAGACCCCTGTTATCGTCTTGCATCAGTCTGCGGTCTAGGATCACCTCCAGCTGACCTGTAGAGGATGGAAAGAGCGTACGAGGGAAAGGATGAAGAGGGAGAAGACGGTAATAGCATAGAGTGAGGCAAAGCATTAGACAGTACACTCACTTCATCTTCATTATTGGATACATCGCATCAAATCAATACAGAACCAGAGCACTGCATCCCACTGTTAGTGTTTGTCCTCCTCCCTACCGTCTGAGTCCCTGATTCATGTTTCATCCTGCTAAGAAACTTACTGCTACAGACCTAAAAAGTACCGGTAATTCGGTACCAAGTCGATACTAAATTGAAAACAGCATAACGAGGAGAGTTTTTCCAATGGGATTGTCAGCTCAGTTTGGTACACAGGTGAAAAAAAGTTTGATTCCTACTATGGTAAAAGCTCAGCTCATGAATATTAATTAGGACATGCTTTTGTTGCTTAGTAACCTTCCTGAAGCGTCTAGTTATGTAACAGAATATTAATAATGCAATTAGCCAATGCTGTTGAAGTTTATGTAAATAATACTAAAGTTTATGTAAAAATAAAGTGGTGTGTTTAATGGCATTTTAGTTATTGCAACAATTTGTATTTTATTTATTTTTTTAAAGTACAAATAAAAATACATTTGTATAAAAATTTTATTAAATTAAATGAAAAAAAAAAAACTCTAAAACTGATCGATAACCAATATGGTACAATTATGTTCCACTGTTTTAATGGCAATTTAGTTCAAAATAAATAAATAAATAAAAATAATAATAATAATACATTTATATAAAATATATAAATAAATCATGTAACCAATTTAATATTAATAAGCCAAATAAAAACTTTTTTTTTTTAACATCATTTTTTTACATCAATTAAAAGTAGTGTATTTCATTGTATTTTAGGTTTTGCACCAAAATGTATTTAAAATAAAAATAAATAAAATAATTAAAACATTTAAAATTAAAGGAAATAAAAGTTCTAATACGGACCAATAACCAATATGGTACAATTATACTGTGCAAGAAGTTTCACTGATTTAATGGCAGTTTAGTTAAAAAATAATAATTATAAAAATACATTTACATAAAAAAAAAAAGAAATTGATATTAAGCCAAATAAAAACTTAGGCTACATACAGTTATTTTAAAGTTTATATAAATAACATCCAATTAAAACCAGTGTTTTTAATTCCATTTTAGTTTTTGCACCAAAATTTGTATTTAAAAAATCTAACTAAAATACATTTGTAAAAAAAATCTAATCAAATCTCTTATACTGGCTAAATAAAGAAAGCATTTTTACTGATTTGTCATCGACACTGTTGCAGTATCAGTATTTGTGAACTCTCCTCACCGCTGGCCAGGCTGCTGACCCCGAGTGCCTGGGCCGTGTGGAGCGTGAGCCGGTATTGGCTGTCCTGAATATATGCCATGGCGGGCATTGGGTAGAAATTAGCCTGCAGTGGAAGTTTCTGGAAGTACCGGCGAGGCTGGATCTGATGAGCAGAGCATGGAGCATTAGCTTGATTATCTGGCTGGTAGAGTAATCTGAGTCTAGGACAAACTATGGCGAACTTTTACTCCATGCTGATTGCTTAAATAAAACCAAGATTTTTTAAAGACTCCGAGGATCCAAACACCAGCTTGATGAACCCCAAGAGTTTGTGGACATTTATACTTCACCTGGAAACCATTGAGGTCTGTGTAGAAAGTATCTCCGCTCTGAATGTCGGTAGCCAGCCTCATGGCCAGCTCCTTGTTATTCTGATCTCTGATGTCCACCATGGTGGTGATGTCCAGAGAAAGACCATCAATTCCTGAACGACAGATATGCCAGGAAGAAATGATCAGACAGGGCAAGACGTCCTCACACGATCGTGTTTGGATGCGAGACAGATGGATGCCTACCTGGAACATTATGAACGCGGACCGTCTGCTGGAAGTGTTGATAATGTGCCACAACCTCAGCGAAGAGAGGCCCTTCCACCACACGCACTACAGGGGCTTCTCTCTGCGAATAGGGCTGAGAGCGAGCAGAAGGGAAGGTGTTAATTCACCCCACATTGTTTGATAAATTGCTTTTCGCCCCAGTCAAGACTGCCGGACACTACCTTGGCATTTCCGTCCGGCAGGAAGAGATAGGCCCCGCTCTTGTCCTTAGAGGGTCGAGTGCCGTATGTGAGGAACTGAATCTGTACCCTCACCTCCTGGGGATCGTCTTTACGTCGAATGCTCTGATGGAGAAAAGAGCATGCAAGAGAGATAGAGAGAATGAATCATTGTAGACTCATCTGCTGACTCGGACTCTAAAAGAGGACACAACAGCATATGTACTACAAAAATAGGACAGGGATACGTTTCATTTCTTTTGGCAACAATAAGAAAAAACACTTGTCCAGATGACTGAACATAAAAATAGACTGCTGATGTCATAGCTTAGAAACATCCTTTTTTATTGATTTTTATTGAGTTGATTTTCAGCATTTTTTCCTAAGATTAGCGCGATTTTTTCTAGTGGTGCACAGATGTTAAAATTCTGGCTGATACCTACAAGCTGATATTTGTTATTATAATTCATGCTACGGCTGATAGTACAAAAATGGATATTCGTTGTGAAATTTCCTGAAGATTGCTTTTAACCATGTTATTAAATGTAGTTTTTTTTTTTAATTAATTAATATGAGCTTTACATGACAAAAAAAGGTCATTTAAATGTAAAATTGATAAATGCACATTAAATATCCAATATCAGCTAGCATATATACAATATAGAATAATGCCAATAAATAAAAAAAAAAACACTCTCTAATATTGGCCGATAACTGATACCGATATCTATACTATTTTGACAACATAAATAAAAAATAATAAACTATAATGAATAATTTTAAAAGCTACAAGTGAATTTAGGCATCACAACAGTATAACGTACAGTACACAAAAATTACTAATAATTTTCAGATTAGCTAAAGATTACATTTAACAATGTTTTTAAATTATTACTGCTTTAAAGATTAACTTTAAGTGAGCTTTACATGATGGCAAAGGTAATCTAAATGAAAAAAAAAAAAAGAGGAATTAATATCAGATGAGATTTATACATACAATACAGAATGATGATTTAAAAACTCTAATACTGCAAGATAACCAATATATTTCTCAACCCTACATTTTCTATTCTTATAAAAACAAGCGGGAATTCATTGACTGAATCATTTGCATATGCTGGCTATATTGTTTCAGCAGTCGATTTACTTAAGGAATTATGCTAATCAGATAATGGTGTATGGTGTAAACAAAACAAAAAACAAGCAGGGGAATTCACTACACTTCCTGGGGCATTTTACCCTCAAGCCCCGGTTAATTTCTCACTTCACTTCCTAACACAACAGCAACACACAAAAATCATCTCACCTCCAGCAGGCCTGTGGTTCCAGAGAAGCCCAGAGTGAGAGACTGGCTCTGGATGTAGAACGGTTGGGCGTCTACCGTCTGCGATCGCACGGGCAGAGGGTCCAAACCCCGTATGCTCTGACCCCGTCCCGGAATCCTGAGCAGCGTATCAGAGCGCAGCGTCATGGGAGAGTCAGCAGAGTCATACAGGTGGAAGACGGCCAATCCCAGAGCGGGGAGGCGTGCCATGAAAGAAGCCTGAACGAAGAGACAAGAGTGTAGGTTTTCAGACAGACTTTATTTAAGATGCTGGAACATATGGACACAAATAGACACACCTGGTAGACCTCTCCACTCATCTCAACAGCAGACACCCACTGCGCGCTGAGCTGAACCGGTAACGTTTGCCCGTCTTCAGTGAGAACCCTAACTCTTGCCGAATTCACCAGCATGGTGACCACACACAGACGCTCCTGCTCGACGGGGTTAAACAGCACCAGATACCTGAGGAAGAGGAAGAAGATCGTATCTACACACTGAAAAAATGTCAGCATTTGCAGCGTTCGAGATCAGATAACGCATCTCACCTGGGAGTAGATTCCAGCTCGATAAGCGTGCGCTGCGGGAGAGACTCTTGTGTGGCGCGTCTGTCGTCCTACAGTCACATGAACAGAGGTCAAAGGTCAGACTCTTAACCCTCATGTTGTGTTCTGGTCATTTTAACCCAGAGAGGATTTTATTTTTCCCACAAAAGCTTGTTAATGTTATTCAATTGGACTAAAACTGACTTTGCTCACACAGAGCATAACAACTTCCTAAAAGCATCATTTTTGGGGGAGTTTTTTCCACTTTGTTCCTGGTCAATAGGCCTAAAAACTGCTTATACCTTTCTTGTTATGCTATATTATTACCAAATATTTGTCAACTTGTTTTCTTTTAATTACCACAGGTTTTGTATTTCTTTTTGGAACTGAATGATTGTAAGCCTCATTGATCTAAGCTTATGCAACTCCGTTTTTGAGAGAATATTGCCCAAATTATTGAGAAATAATGCTTTTTTTTTTTCTCAAAAAACTCAATGAGGCCTACTATTAATCAGTTCCAGAAAGAAATACAAAAACTGTGCTATTTAAAAGACTCCAAGTTGACAAAAAGATTAAATCAAAGATTTGGTTATAATATTGCATACTGAGAGATTTACAAGCCATTTTTAAGAGGCCGGTCATTTTTGGGAACACCAAATTAGGATTAGGATTTTAAGCACAGCACAAGGGTTAAACGCGCTGCTTTTAGAAAAATCAAGGCTGTTCCTCACCGTCTCTAAGAAAGGCTCCGTCTGGTAGAAGCGATAAATGTCTTTATTCTTTATTACCAGGAAGTGTGCAGCATTAATGATCACTCGTTTCAGACCGACCAGAGAACGTAATAGCCTGGGGGGGGGAGAGAAACGAATCAAGAACTGCTTGCAAATCGAAAGCCATCAATCCAAACTCTAAAAATGCTGAAAATGGACCATTAAAGATGAGATTTCAGTAATAACACCCTGAGAGACTTGAACATCTCTAAACATCTTCTAATCAGTTCATGCGGATGAAATCTGCACGCTTTTATTCTGAAACCTGTTTCCGTAGTCGATGACGACAGCCTCTTTGGCAGTGCCCGTGATGGCATCGTGGTGCTGGAACAGCCCTATGTTGCGCCTGGCATCGGTGAGGAGGGAGTAATCTGAAACGGGATAACGTCCTTCCAATCCTGCACGCCGCACGTGAGCCACCGCCAAGCTGTAGAGAATTTCTGCCCCTCTACAAACACAAAATCAAACAGTCTTCAAACACAAGAGTTCATGACACCGAACGAAACAGCGAGACTTGACAAACTGAGAAGCCAATGATAATAGAATTAATTAGTAAGTAATGACAGTAATTAGGCAATGCCTCGTGCTTAATTCAGGAGAAAAACCTGTCACCCACGTGGAGAATAACTATTTTAATTATTCCCCAGAGAACAGGCCTTTATTCGAAGAATAATTGAATCTCTGGCAAATAAAACCAGACGCTTTCCAAAGTTGCTAAAATAATGGATTAAATTCAGATACCTCGACGTTTGTCAGTGCAAATTTAAATGTGTTGCAAATTAAAAATTAAAAGGCCTCCACAAAACCTTGTTAGCATATTTCTGACTGAAAGCTACTTTTTGAATGTGTTAAATAACAGCTGTATGTAAAAATACTCTTCAATCGCAGCTTAATTTGCAGAGACAATTATAAATGAACCATCTGTAATTGATTTCCATGAAAAGTGCAAACACTTTATGCACTGATTAAAATTAAAATTGCATTTTAATAAAATGCTGGGCAGTAATGATAAATAATTATTTTCAAGTTATAGCCAAAAACCAATAAATAGCTGATATTAAAATTCTATAATATTTTTTTATAAAATTTTTAAAAATATATAGAATTTTTATTTTAGAAATTAATGTAATTAAAAATTATTAATTTAATTACAATTAAATTAAAAATAAAACATTAAAACTAAAATGAAATCATGCAAGGCTTGCCGCGATAGACGGTGCTGACGGTGATACCGTTGTTAAGCTGCAACACCGGTTACGTCACTTGCCCACCACGGCACCGACCCCCACCGTCTTTTTTATTTTTTTATAGTAATAAACATCATTTAGTTCAGTAAAAGAACAGACACTACAATTAAAAACTGAACGCGGCTGCCGCACAGTGCTTTTAAGCTATTTAAAAGCGAAGGAAAGCGAGGAAAGAAGGAAAATTCAAACGAACTAAAAATGAACAATTGCTTTACGCCGAATTGCCGCTATTTGAAAGTGAAAGTAAAATGCGCACGCTGCTTTTACAAGCTATTTAAAAGCGAAGGAAAGCGAGGAAAAGAGGGAACGCCCCCGCCCCCACGGTGATACCGGTATTATCGGTGTTGTCACACGTCGATTAACCGGTGGGAAAATGTCCTCACCGTCACAACCCTAAATCATGCTACAAGTGCATTTAGGCATCACAGCATTATAATGTACAGTATGACAAATGGATATTAATATTGATTTATGCTGAAGACAGAAATGTGATCTACATGTAAAAATAGATAAATGAAAATAAACATTTAAATATCAGCCAATATCAAAAAATATCAGCTACTAACTAATATGGTACTCATGCACGATGCATCCTTAGCTAGGCAATTTCTTTTCATATCTTAACAGATATGAGATATTAGACATACGTTGGGTGTTTCACTGACTAACCGTAGGTGAGATTCTAACACACGGTCCAGGTTTTTGTAGAAGGGCCGTGAGGTGTAGTATCCACTCCAGTAATGGTCCTCTCTATCTGCATAAGTGAAGAAGTCTCCGCTCAGCACAGGGTAATCGGGCGGTCTCGTCCCCGGAGCGACTCCATTAGCCTTGTACACCGCATTAAAGTAATCTGTCAGCGTCGCAAACTGGGCCTGAGAACACAGAGATTTACTTACAGGGCCATTCCAATTCATTTCACATTTTCCGAAATCATCTGCACTCTTTTCTTCACTCACAAACGAGTTAAATTATGCATTCAAATTATTCCTGGTTGAACATCAAAAGCTGAGTTGAAGGAGCTGTGATTGTTTAAAATTGTAGAGACAGATCTAGACCTAATTAAACCTCTTCCTGACAAACTTACAGACAGTTATTGTAGTTTTCTATTGATTTACAGGTTAGAGCCTCGATGTTTATCAGAAAACATACCTTTACATGCATTTCCGGGTGGAAGTTCATGTAATCAAACAGTTTCTGGTAGTTGAAGTACTGCTGGTCCCACTCTAATGCTTTGTCGTAGCGGAAGTCGTCCCCAAGAGGAACCAGCAACACTTTGCTACGAAATAGCTTGGATTTTTTACGGTACTGATCAAGCAGAACGCCAGCTCTGAAACAGAAAATGTCAAATATGAAGCAAGTCCACTGGATTGGATTTTATTAAGGCTAGCAATCGATTAAAAACAAGTCAAGCATTGAATAGACAAAAAGTGGTGTATATACACACTACCGTTCAAAAAATTTTTGGGTCAGAATGATTTTTATTTTATTTTTTTAATAAAGAAATTAATATTTTTATTGAGCAAGGACACATTCAATTGATCTAAACAGGCAGTAAAGACATTTAGAATGTTTAAAAAAATGCTGTTGTCTATTCATACCAAAAGGAAGAAAACACGTTTGAACATTCTGAAAGGAATGACTCATGAAGCTAAAAGTGTACCCATAAAATCCTCTGCCTATTCCAGTAGACCTGAAAGACCTCTGAAGTGTAATGACAGGTGCAAACTAATTGCTACAAGCTTGTTAATATCCTGGTTTTCTTCTGCGGAGCGAGAGAGCAGTGGATTTGGGCCTGAGCCCAGTTCAAGCGCCACCCATATAAATACAGCTGGGTGATGGACAAATGAATTTTGTTGGCTAACACAGGAAATTAACCTACATTCATTCTTTGGCTAAACTCCCCCGAATCAAATTTATTCCCTGGTTTCATATTAATCAGCCCTAGAGCCTCACCTCTCGGCCACGTTGGCATCTGTGATGGCTCGGGGCGGCACCTTCCACGGGCAGTTGACTCGACTGCCCGGCAGCCTCTTGAAATCAAACTGGCAGCAGATCTTCGGGTCTGGGCCACATGTGTGAGGCACGTCGTAGCTGTAAAATGGCATCATGTGGCAGAACATGTCTGTGCCTGATTCAATATCTGAAAATATAAAATGAAATAAATCAACTCTGATGTGTAGGTCTCTGAGCCACTGAGATGGGTTGGCAAGACTCCTTGGCAAAGCTTTCAAAACCTTCATTAGACATGTAAAGCCATGTAATTAATGATTACAAAAGCTATGTTCTGGTCTATTATAGTGGTGCTTGAACATGCAAAACACACTGCCATGATGCTAGGTGGATTTGGGCCTGAGCCCAGTTCAAGCGCCACCCATATAAATACAGCTGGGTGATGGACAAATGAATTTTGTTGGCTAACACAGGAAATTAACCTACATTCATTCTTTGGCTAAACTCCCCCGAATCAAATTTATTCCCTGGTTTCATATTAATCAGCCCTAGAGCCTCACCTCTCGGCCACGTTGGCATCTGTGATGGCTCGGGGCGGCACCTTCCACGGGCAGTTGACTCGACTGCCCGGCAGCCTCTTGAAATCAAACTGGCAGCAGATCTTCGGGTCTGGGCCACATGTGTGAGGCACGTCGTAGCTGTAAAATGGCATCATGTGGCAGAACATGTCTGTGCCTGATTCAATATCTGAAAATATAAAATGAAATAAATCAACTCTGATGTGTAGGTCTCTGAGCCACTGAGATGGGTTGGCAAGACTCCTTGGCAAAGCTTTCAAAACCTTCATTAGACATGTAAAGCCATGTAATTAATGATTACAAAAGCTATGTTCTGGTCTATTATAGTGGTGCTTGAACATGCAAAACACACTGCATGATGCTAGTTTTTTTTTTTTTTTTTGGACTGGTTGCTAGGTGTTTCCTAATGTGTTTTAGGAGTTGTTTTTACAGTTTCTAGGGTGTTGAAGAGTGGCTCAATGGGAGTCTAAGGGATCTTTTCACGTTTTGTCACCCACCAAGAGAAAATCAAAACTTTGATTGCTTAGAAATGTAACAGCACACTTCTCCTCCTCATTTTGAGGTTTCATTCATGTCTGTAGCATAAATGTTCCAGATGATCAAGCACCACTAATAAGCAGTGCTGTTATTGTTAACTAAACGATTAAAAAGTTTTTGTTTTTGTTATAGAAATCAAATAAAAAAAATTATATATTCAGTTTTTAATGTTGTTTAATCTGTTATTATTAAATAACTTATACTGATGATTAAAAATAATTTCTGTTAATTGAAATAAAGCTAAAGTAAATTAAAATACAAATATTAGATTAAAAATCTAAATATAAAAATATAAAAAATAAAAATATTAGACAAAAAGGTAAACTTAAAAAAACGTAAAAATTTGAAATGTTGCTTTGGCAACTAACTGAAATAAAATAAGTTTAAGTACTAAAATTACTGAAACTAAAACTGATTATTTTATTATATACAAAATATTAAATAAAAAAGTAACCTTAAATAACTTAAACAAAAATGAGGAAAATCGCTTTGGCAACTAACTAAAATAAAACGATTCTAAGGTGAAGTACTAAAATTACTAAAACTGAAATGAAAAAATAAAAATGAAGCTAAATAGAAAGATTCAAAATGAAACAAAAACTAATAAAAATGACAAAAACATAAAATTTAAATGAAAACTGAAAATATAAAAATAAAAGAAACTTAAAAATACTTTCTAATTTGGGAGATACTTTATTCTCAGTTGATTAAATGTGTAATAATAATGCTTTAATAAGTATAAAACATAATTAAATATTTAAATGTCAATGCATGTTTTTGTTTTTGTAGTCATTTACCCCAGGCCTGCCTCCACATGAATTCAAGGCTCCGTGTGGCTGCAAAGTGCTTCTTGATGGAGTAATGGACCCTCTGGATCAGCATGCTGCTCATGTTCGCCCGTTTCAGTAGGTAAGGCATCGTGGCGCTGTGCCCGAACGGATCAACGGCCCAGCCTGAGCGAGGGCTCACACCTGCAGTAACACACCCATTAAATATTCCAAACCAATCTGAAGGAGCCACTTTTAAGATTAAACCCAGTCTTACCCAGATTTTTCTCTAGCCACTGATGGCCTTCAATGAGCTGATCGATCATGGCGGAATAGTGAGCGTTGGCTTCGTCTGTCATGACCCAGCCTCCTGTCACTATCTCGAGCTGTCCGCTGAGGATCAGCCTGAAAGAAAAAAGATTTAGAAAGGATTCTGAACATTTAAAGCACTGATCACAAGATGAGGTGAGGAAATCCACAACATTAGATCAGAGTATATAAGGAGCATCTAGACTAATTAACCTTCAGTGGATTACGGAGTTAAGAAGATGAACTGATCAAGAGCGGGCATGAGGCAGCGAATCAAAACACAAAAGACAGAATGAGGGCACTGAACAAGTGACCCATTTTTCATTCACAATGTAACGTTTTCCAAGTGAACACAGCAGCTCAGTCAGGAATTGATTGGATTGTGAAAAATGGAATATATTATTACAATTTAAAAGAACTGTTTACTATTTTAATATGATTTAAAATCTAATTTATTCCTGTGATGCAAAGCTGAATTTTCAGCAGTCATTACTCCAGTCTTCAGTGTCACATAATCCTTCAGAAATCAGAAATGCAACTTTAACATCATATTTTTTTTAACTTCAAAATTTAACATAGAGTGTTACTCACTTGCGCATTGCCTCTTGTTTATGTACATCTGCGCTTTCCCACCATTTGGCGAAGAACGATATTTCCGACCAAATGAATTTCCGGCGAGGATCTTCGGCCAGTTTCACCACCAGGTTGTTGAAGATATGCTGGGTTTGGTCATTGTAGTACTTGTCAAATGTTTTGATCCATCCTGTCACAAAAGAAGTGCAGTACAAAGTCACAGTTAAAGGGGTCATATGATGCGATTTCAATTTTTCCTTTAATTTGAAAGATGAAGCTCGCGATTATGGTAAGGGGCGTTACATTTCCGACTCGTGCTTGCGGTGTTCGGCCAATCACAGTGCACTGGGTCAGCTGGCCAATCAGAGCGGACTGCGCTTGTCAAAGGAGGGGGCTTTGTAGAAAACGAAGCGTTTGAGAGAGGCGGGGCATGGAGGACCGTACAGTATGTACAGTATTTGAAAAATAATGTGTTTTTTGAACATTAAAGCATGTCAACATATTCTGTTACACCAAATACACAAAATAATGATCTTTAAAATAGCATCATATGACCCCTTTAAAACCATCCAAGGACAGCAAACAGATCAGATCTAGTTCTGCCACCACAGAATGAAGGGACAACAGAATATGTGCTAAAATCAAATGTTCTTTTGATAAAACACTGAAAAGTTTAGAAGAAGCACAGCCGTTTGGCCACACTTCGTTCCCTGAACAACAACCTGTTCAAAATAACACAGTCTGTTCATTATTCAGAGGCACTGCTGGGCCTTGCAAAAAAAAAAAAAAGGAACAACAGATCCGCACTGACCCTTAGAACGGCAGACTGATTGAAACATATAGGGAGCATGTTCAGTATTACACAATCTGCATTAAATGCGCAGCTCCACAAAGACCAGTGACACGGTACTGACCCCAATAAAACAACAGGGAATCGGGTCACTGACTTTAAAGTATTAGATCCTCTGTTCTTTCATAACGCTGCAAAAAATGCCAGCTGCAGGGGTTCGCGAGCAGATTTGGAAACTTATCTGTCCTGTGGGTGATGCTGAAACTCATTGTGCTTCTCTTAAGGTGCTTCGTAAATTGTGCCAACGCTGCAAAATGCAAGCCCAGTAACTGACCCACTTTACCTGCACGACTCTTTCGGATACGCATTGCTAGGTGTGTGACTGAGAATGCTGCATCAACAACTAAAACAAAATGAAAAATGTTACATCCACTTAAGGGCTGAGGGTGAAAACTTTCTGGCAGAGATTGAAACTTTACAACAGTTTTACGTTGCTTAAAGAAATGTATGCAATCTAAGCTTCACAAAAGATAGTATAGCCAATGCCCCAATTACAATTTTAACAGTGTTTTGTCTTTAACAAAATATGATCCAAATTAAGATACACGCACTACTGTTCAAAAGTAGTGTTCTGTTTTTTTAAGAAATTATTTTTTTATTTAGCTAAGACATTAAATTGATCAAAATTGACAATAAAGAGATCACCAACAGGAAGTGGTTATGGGCTAGTTCTGATTAGCAGCCGAGTGATCGGAGCATTGCTACAAAAACGTCCATGCATCTCATGCACTTATGAGGCCATATGATAGTTACAACAGACTGAAATTTAATTTGTTTACTCAATGAAAATCTCCAGTGGGCTGTTAACCAGAGATCTAGGGCAGATTTATAATATTAGTAGTGAATATTTTATGATACGTTTATGGTGGTTTTGTGTTTTGTCAGTTCCAGTTACATGACTAATTGAAAACACAAGTTACACTCGAGGCTGCAAACATAATGCATGTAGCATAAAATCTGATAGCAGGACAACTACTTGACATATAAGCACACCTTTTGTGTTTATGACTTTTAAAATGGTCTGGGTTGACGTGAATCATTCCCAACCCTGAAAAAGAAAACTTAGGCCAGGGCTTCACAGTTTTTTCAGTATGAGAGGCTGATGCACCAAACATGTTTGAGTGAAGGAAGTTTCGGTCCCTACCTGGATCGTTGTGCGAATGAGGGACCACAAACACTTGCAGGGGCTCGTCGTCCCACTCGTTGGGCTCATAGGTGATCTCAAAGCCTTGCTTCCAAACACCTCCGTCCACATTATCAAAGCTCAGCAAGGAGTACACATCCAGCATCTGTGACCAAACAATCAATTCAGAGATTGTCACAAATGTTATTGCATGGATTCACCCGGATACGTCTCGATCCGCTTCACAATTCCCAAATATCTTTATGAAAACCTCCACTAGGAGACACAAAAATGTGATAAAGACGTTACATTTAGCGATTTTCCACAAAACTAGGCACGTTGTGGACTCCCTGATAAATACTACGTCTCATGGCAATTTGATGTAACTGACAGATGACACAGGACCTGTATTTAGTGTAGGCGTGACAGCCTGAAACATAACCGCACACCCAATGGAGACTTAAAGTGCCTGTTCACAACATGTCAGGTCTTAGACGTGTTTTGAATAGATGTTTTTTAATACACTCAAAATATTAAAAACTCAAAGTTTCTGAGGATTTAAAAAATTATATTAAAGGTGCACCAAGTAATTTTTTTCAAGATTTTAATAATACTATAGTATACTATACTACAGACAAACAGTATTATATAAAAAAATAGTATTGACTCAAGAGGTAGTGTTCTTAAATGGTTAAGTCTGTACCATTATCCCTTTAAAAGTGAGTGCTAGATGATGGCAAATGTGCTTTAAATCTGATCTAAAATAGGCAGAAACAATTAAACATCCAATATCAGCAGATAAAATCCAAAATGGCCAATACCAATTTAAAAAAATGTAAAAAGATTAAAATTCAAATGAAATAAAAAAATGCTGATAAATATTGTGCATTACTAGGAGAAAATTAAGTGAGTGCTAAGTGGGCAAATGTAATCTGAATCTAAATCTAATCTAAAACAGGCAGAAACAATAAAACAACTAATATAATCTGATATTAGTTGCCAATACGGACTGAAAATAAAATAATACAATACAGACTGAAAATAAAATAAAATAAAAATCTAAAACAGGCCGTTTTAATTATTAAACAATTAAATATACAACTGATAAATGTCCAAAATGGCCAATACAGATTTAGATTTTAGGCAAGCAAACTATAAAACGCAAAACAATATTTATGGCATGGTATGTTCTATGCAATTGTTTTTGACCACTGTACAATTTAACAATTTACTCCTGGAGCCATATTGAGATTCTCATATTGCTGGAATGTAACAACAGAGGGCCTTAAAAATGAAGATGCCAAAAGGAAAGTTTGTTAAGACCCAAAATCTAATAGGGCATTAAGATATCTTTAATACTTCTTAAGTTACAGGCATGCAAACTTTGGAGAAAAACGCCTTTTCCCATTTTTGAATGGTCATCATTGGCATATAATGCAACAAAGATTGCAGATTTTACTAATAGAGCTACCAATCTCAGTGTAAACATAATATAATGATGCTGCCATCTTTCTGAAGTCATTTTTACTCTTCTATAATCTGGCTATGAATCTCAGGTGAAAATTGTCATTTTGACCCCCCTCTACAAAATAGAGGATTACTCAGGAAATACACATCTGTGCCATTTAATATTTTGGCTTTCATCACTATACGAGTTTATCTTTCCTCAGAAAAAATACTGACGAAATCAAACATTTGAGCCGGGGACCTCTGGTTGAGTTGACACCGAGTGACCCACTAGTCATTACATGAGTAACTGCAAAAGTAACTGTACAAGTTTTAGACTCAAAACTGTGTGATTATTGATGGAATTCTTGGCAAGTATAGCTATAACCACAACAAGTGAATCCCAAAGCCACACTGCAGTCCTCATCCAGATAACAATGCATTAAACTCAAGTCATTCTACACACTTCAGCCCACTGAGACTCTGTTTTGATTCTCACCTGTAGGTCAGTTTGGCTCCTGCGGCCCAGTGCGAACTGGCAATCCGAAACTTATCTGTCCTGTGGGTGATGCTGAAACTCATTGTGCTTCTCTTAAGGTGCTTCGTAAATTGTGCCAACGCTGCAAAATGCAAGCCCAGTAACTGACCCACTTTACCTGCACGACTCTTTCGGATACGCATTGCTAGGTGTGTGACTGAGAATGCTGCATCAACAACTAAAACAAAATGAAAAATGTTACATCCACTTAAGGGCTGAGGGTGAAAACTTTCTGGCAGAGATTGAAACTTTACAACAGTTTTACGTTGCTTAAAGAAATGTATGCAATCTAAGCTTCACAAAAGATAGTATAGCCAATGCCCCAATTACAATTTTAACAGTGTTTTGTCTTTAACAAAATATGATCCAAATTAAGATACACGCACTACTGTTCAAAAGTAGTGTTCTGTTTTTTTAAGAAATTATTTTTTTATTTAGCTAAGACATTAAATTGATCAAAATTGACAATAAAGAGATCACCAACAGGAAGTGGTTATGGGCTAGTTCTGATTAGCAGCCGAGTGATCGGAGCATTGCTACAAAAACGTCCATGCATCTCATGCACTTATGAGGCCATATGATAGTTACAACAGACTGAAATTTAATTTGTTTACTCAATGAAAATCTCCAGTGGGCTGTTAACCAGAGATCTAGGGCAGATTTATAATATTAGTAGTGAATATTTTATGATACGTTTATGGTGGTTTTGTGTTTTGTCAGTTCCAGTTACATGACTAATTGAAAACACAAGTTACACTCGAGGCTGCAAACATAATGCATGTAGCATAAAATCTGATAGCAGGACAACTACTTGACATATAAGCACACCTTTTGTGTTTATGACTTTTAAAATGGTCTGGGTTGACGTGAATCATTCCCAACCCTGAAAAAGAAAACTTAGGCCAGGGCTTCACAGTTTTTTCAGTATGAGAGGCTGATGCACCAAACATGTTTGAGTGAAGGAAGTTTCGGTCCCTACCTGGATCGTTGTGCGAATGAGGGACCACAAACACTTGCAGGGGTTCGTCGTCCCACTCGTTGGGCTCATAGGTGATCTCAAAGCCTTGCTTCCAAACACCTCCGTCCACATTATCAAAGCTCAGCAAGGAGTACACATCCAGCATCTGTGACCAAACAATCAATTCAGAGATTGTCACAAATGTTATTGCATGGATTCACCCGGATACGTCTCGATCCGCTTCACAATTCCCAAATATCTTTATGAAAACCTCCACTAGGAGACACAAAAATGTGATAAAGACGTTACATTTAGCGATTTTCCACAAAACTAGGCACGTTGTGGACTCCCTGATAAATACTACGTCTCATGGCAATTTGATGTAACTGACAGATGACACAGGACCTGTATTTAGTGTAGGCGTGACAGCCTGAAACATAACCGCACACCCAATGGAGACTTAAAGTGCCTGTTCACAACATGTCAGGTCTTAGACGTGTTTTGAATAGATGTTTTTTAATACACTCAAAATATTAAAAACTCAAAGTTTCTGAGGATTTAAAAAATTATATTAAAGGTGCACCAAGTAATTTTTTTCAAGATTTTAATAATACTATAGTATACTATACTACAGACAAACAGTATTATATAAAAAAATAGTATTGACTCAAGAGGTAGTGTTCTTAAATGGTTAAGTCTGTACCATTATCCCTTTAAAAGTGAGTGCTAGATGATGGCAAATGTGCTTTAAATCTGATCTAAAATAGGCAGAAACAATTAAACATCCAATATCAGCAGATAAAATCCAAAATGGCCAATACCAATTTAAAAAAATGTAAAAAGATTAAAATTCAAATGAAATAAAAAAATGCTGATAAATATTGTGCATTACTAGGAGAAAATTAAGTGAGTGCTAAGTGGGCAAATGTAATCTGAATCTAAATCTAATCTAAAACAGGCAGAAACTATAAAACAACTAATATCATCTGATATTAGTTGCCAATACGGACTGAAAATAAAATAATACAATACAGACTGAAAATAAAATAAAATAAAAATCTAAAACAGGCAGTTTTAATTATTAAACAATTAAATATACAACTGATAAATGTCCAAAATGGCCAATACAGATTTAGATTTTAGGCAAGCAAACTATAAAACGCAAAACAATATTTATGGCATGGTATGTTCTATGCAATTGTTTTTGACCACTGTACAATTTAACAATTTACTCCTGGAGCCATATTGAGATTCTCATATTGCTGGAATGTAACAACAGAGGGCCTTAAAAATGAAGATGCCAAAAGGAAAGTTTGTTAAGACCCAAAATCTAATAGGGCATTAAGATATCTTTAATACTTCTTAAGTTACAGGCATGCAAACTTTGGAGAAAAACGCCTTTTCCCATTTTTGAATGGTCATCATTGGCATATAATGCAACAAAGATTGCAGATTTTACTAATAGAGCTACCAATCTCAGTGTAAACATAATATAATGATGCTGCCATCTTTCTGAAGTCATTTTTACTCTTCTATAATCTGGCTATGAATCTCAGGTGAAAATTGTCATTTTGACCCCCCTCTACAAAATAGAGGATTACTCAGGAAATACACATCTGTGCCATTTAATATTTTGGCTTTCATCACTATACGAGTTTATCTTTCCTCAGAAAAAATACTGACGAAATCAAACATTTGAGCTGGGGACCTCTGGTTGAGTTGACACCGAGTGACCCACTAGTCATTACATGAGTAACTGCAAAAGTAACTGTACAAGTTTTAGACTCAAAACTGTGTGATTATTGATGGAATTCTTGGCAAGTATAGCTATAACCACAACAAGTGAATCCCAAAGCCACACTGCAGTCCTCATCCAGATAACAATGCATTAAACTCAAGTCATTCTACACACTTCAGCCCACTGAGACTCTGTTTTGATTCTCACCTGTAGGTCAGTTTGGCTCCTGCGGCCCAGTGCGAACTGGCAATCCAGCGGCTTGACGGAGAGAAAGGTGGGCCTGCCATCAAAGGGCAGCACCCAGGAGCCATTGGCGCTACGGAAGGGGAGATGTCCGCTGGGAGAGATGGCCCCCGTGTCGGTGAGCTCCAGCACAGAGTCTTTGATGTGGCTGATGATCTGATGGTTCTCCTCCAGGAGCTGCTCCAGCTGCTCGATGCGGTTCTGCAACACCGAAATCTGGCTCTAAAAAAAAAGGAGGGGGATGGAGGTGTAATCTATCTACCACCACAATCTACAACATCACATGACTGACCCGAGCGCTCTAGAGGGGACGACACACCAAGGCACACAGGGCTGGCATGGCTGACCTGTAACATGTCTACAGTACAGTATCACTAACAAACTGGATTTTATGTAGCAATTCTGAGTAGGGATGTACCAATATCAATATGGTCATTTTTTTTGTCATGTTATGGCCAAAAACTATTTTGTCTAAATACATCAAAAAAATTACACATATCTGTTTTTCATAAAGAATATTATAATGTTAGGTTGCTTAAATTCACTTCCAAAAATTAAAATAGTTGATTTTAAATTGTATTTTTTTTATGTATTATGACAAAATAGTATAAAATCATCCATTTATCAGTTTTTGACAATAGCAGCAAGCAAACAATGACAACAAACAATTATTGAAAAAAAGAAACATATATATTTATTTATTTATTTGTAACGTATTTACAAATAAATTTATTTCTATTATTTGCTAAGATGTTCTAGAAGTTCTAGAGAGATGATATTCTGGTCCTTAGATATGTCTCAGATTCTTTCTTCAATGTAAATTCACAGGATTTTTTTCCTGCCATTTTATCATCCCCCAGGCAGATCACAAGTCCGATGGCTTAGAAAATTAATAGCACACCTCTCCCCAACATGCTGAACGATTTGAGGTATCTTTCAGATCCGTAGTACAAAGGGTGAGGGATGAGTTACATGTAAAAACATAATACTCGGGAGTTTCGTCAAATCCCTTGCCTTAGCCAGTATTACTAATATCAAGTGTCACAGAAGCTGTAAGTGTTCGCTGGTGCAAAGCTCCCTGACAATCAAACTGAAAAATGCTTTAGTACAGGCTTTGAATACAAACAATGTCTGAATTTCCATAACGTGCATTTTTTTTCCCTGAGGCTTATGATATGAAGCACATAAAACTTGCTAATTCACACACCATCATGTGTCATCATGTACGTAACTTCTAGAAGAACACCAGCACATTTTTCGAATAATTAGGTTTTTTGCATTTAAAAAAGCCTTTGGTTTTGTGCCAGAAAAAAGCCAGAACTCACAGAGAGTTATTCACTAGCTAATTTAGTAGTTAATTAGCTCGAGTCAGAGCCAGAAACGAACTGGTAACGTCACTAGCTTTTACACTTGCTAGCCCGAAAAAAAAATTTGATAAATGGAGCCATTCAAACAGACCCACACAGCAAAAAATGTAATCCAGGACAACGGGAATTCATAAAGAGATCGCCGCCGACTTACCCTAGGAAAGTTCCCGGCGCTCTGTCTCCTGGCGGGATCGTGCTGGACGCGGTCCAACATCAGGTAGAGAGAGAAGACGGCCACACAGAAGATGGCCCCGCCGCAAACGGTCACCTGCTTCTTCAGTTTCATCCTCCTCTGCTTATCTGACGGATGCTAATGTCCAGGTCAAGAAGAGCGGAGACAAAAGAAGAGAATGATAACCTGCACAAATGAGTTCTGACGAAGGTGTGTCCCAAAAGTGAAAAAGTGCAGAGTTGCTGGAAGAGACTCAGCGTTAAGGATTTTTTAAGCGATGTTTAAAGTCCACCTCTGCTCTCCCATAGAGCTCCAAATTCTAAAGCAGCGGCTCGTGGGATAGGGGAGGGCTAGCAGAGGCGGTGTATATACACAGGGGACGCCTCGATCAGCGAGAACCGTGCAGCAGTCTGTCATCTGCGACCAAACCACGGCCAATTCCAGCCTCCTTCAAAGTGCCCCTTGTCCTCAACCATTCAAACCGAAGAAAGGAAGGGGGAAAAAGAACAACACAGGTTCTGAACAGCGGGAGCCCAGACAGGGAATCTAATGCCCCTCCGGGAAAGCACGTCTATGGCAGGTCTATGTGTGTGTGTCATTACGGCGAGGACATGTCCTCAACACTTTATCAAACAGCTTCTGACAGGGATGGATTTAATACAGAGGAAGCGTCTCCAGTTTTTGAGCAAGAGTTCATCACTAGGTAATGCTCTCTCCTGCTCAGCTTCAGACACGCACTCCAATCTACCGCTTTCTGCAGCTCGCCATACAGAAATAACAAAACAAAATCCAAATAAACATGTGGCCACTCATGAAATACATCAAATGATGTACAGCGCCAAATTTGGTTAAATAAAATAGCATTAAAAAGTTATATTAGGGTGAATCAAAACCCAAAAACTGAACGAAGCATTAGGGTTGCAATTGCAAAAAGGTGTTAAATTTCCAGTAAATTTCAGAAATATTCCAGAATTTTTGGAATATTCCAGGGATTTCTGGAAAGTTTCCTGAAATTTTCCACCCCTTTCCAACCCTACGAAGCATAATATATATATATATATATATATATATATATATATATATATGTA
>NW_015638978.1:230886-247609 GCF_001515625.1 Sinocyclocheilus rhinocerous | reverse complement strand
ATATATATATATATATATATGTATATAAAACAATATTACAGCATTTTTAAAGAAATCATAATTTATAGTACAATATAAACATAATAAAATCTTTATTTATTATATACAATTTTTTATTTTGTTTAAACAATGTTGTTATTAATTGTTGTTATTAACTGAAAACTACAATTATTAAACATAATTTTCATTAATTGCAATAAAGCTGAAATAAAATATAAATATTAGATGAAGAACATAAACTTGGCCTGGCCGCTAACTGAAATAAAATAAAGTTTAAATTTTAAGTACTAAAGTAACTTAAACTAAAATGAAATAAAAGATCAAATTAAAAAACAAAACTAATCAAAATCACAAAAGCTCATAATGAAATGACTAAAACTAAATTTAAACTGAAAACTGAAAGTTTAAAAATAAAAGCTCATTTAAAATATTAATAAATACTATTGCTAGTACATAATACTAAAATAACACTGTTTAAACAATGCTTGGACATTTCTAATTGTACCGTTTTGTCATTTTTGACTTGAAAATGTGCAAAGTCTTTGCTATATCATGAGTCATGATGTCGCAACCAGCACATCAACACCACCCAACTGTCTTTAAAACAAAGTGTGTGTTTTCTCACTTACAGAGTTGAGTGTAGTCCTTCACAGGGCAGTGGTCACTCCAGTCTGAGTCGGCTGAGGAGCCATCGCAACGAATGCAGGTTTCCACTGAGCAGAGAAATGACCAGAGCAGAATAAGAACAACCTGGCTCAGTCAGTACGCCCCCTCTTTCTTAAACCTTTTTTTTCTTCCCAGCTTGGCTGATGGGTCTTCTCAGACACTGATGATGCAGATCTGCTTGTGCGCTACGCTTTTAATGTCATAACGTATCCAACAAAGTCTCTAGTCTTAATATTTGGGGGCCGAACGCGAGAAATATCCCTTTTCTGCAGTCAAGACTGACTGACCTTGATTCTGAATGATTCTGGATTATCGAGTCCTACAGCAGGAGGCAATTCTGGGAAGTGCACAAATTCTGCCAACTTTGACAATGGAAGGTGGCGTCTCGCATACAAGATCCAAAAAGCGGGTTGGCCTGGATTTGCCTGTAAAAACAAGCAGGTGTTCTTTTTCCCTTGTCTCCCGAATCTAATATGAAGTTAATCCCGTCATCTTCCAGTCAGGCAGTGTCTTAGCGCTCTCCAGAAGGATTTGGGATTAGGCCTTTCCTCCAGCACTGGTAAACAGCTCAACCAATCACACGTCCAAAATGGAGAGGTTCCAGGAACGGCTACATAAAACTGAGAAGGCTACAAAAGGGAATCTTAATGGAACAGCTCTTGATGGAAGATAGTAAACCCAGTTTTAGAAAACTAATGAATAGGGCTGGTTTGAAGGTCTTTCTTCCATGTTTCCTATTTTGAAGCCTCAGAAACGGAGAGCCAAGCCACCTGTGAAAACAAACAATCTCAGTGAACCGGTGCAGTTGAATGGTTTTCCCTCATACTACACGTGGAACACAACAAACACATGCATCTACTAAAGCATTAATCAAGACAATGGCAGCCAATTAATAAATCAATTATTATTAATATAAACGGGGTGGGCGATATAGCAAAAATATCACGTCACGATTCACGATTTTATCTTGATACTTTGTCATGTTGGTTTTACTATTTTGCTAGTTGTCTGAGCAGTACAGCCAAACTAATTTCCCTATTTTAAACCAAGCCTTACAAGGTAACAAAATATTAAAAAGAATGGCAGATATTTAGGCCAAAGTGGGTGAAGATAAAAATCTTTGTCATCATTTTATATTTGTTATTAAAAAACAAGAACAAAGATACACATTACAAATACACTTAATATACAAATAAAACAAAGTGCTTTGTTTTTCAGGTACAGTAGGTGTATTTAGCATTCAAGAAACTGAATGAACAAATATAAAAATAAAGCACTATATATACTTCACTGTATAAATTATACATTGATTCTTATTAAAACAACTGTATTAAAGTTCTTCAGTCAAGAGCAGTGAGTAATTTTACTCTTTGTGTTTTGTTGTTTTATTAACATTAAAGGGATAGTTCACCCAAAAAAAGTTTTGTAGAATGTGTATATATATTCATAATTATATATGATTTATATTATACATAAATATATATTACATGTGTGTGTGTATTTATATATACACTTAAATATACACAGTACACACACATATATTATGTAAACAAATCACGATTAATCTATTTGACAGCTCTAATGTTTCTATATTTTGAATGAATATTCATTAGATTTGCTAAATCTCAGTAATCATCTCAGTTGTACAGCTTATTTGCCTTTAAATTGGTCATCCCACACTATCGGTATTGGCATCAGCCATTGAAAATCTCACATTGGTCAAACACAAATTGTGAAACTGGATTTAAGCAACAGGCAAAAGACTGTAGATTTATGATATCCACTTTTGCCCATAAAAAAAATACATTAATATTTAAACAAAAATAATTACATTTAAAATAAAGTATATTGCATCGGAGACTGAAAGAATCACAACAATCAATGACTGTTTGAAAAATAAAAAGATGTTTAAATATACAGATATATTGCAAAAACAGCTACAAGCAAGGAAAGTGTTCAGTATGTTAAACTACAGCAGCCTGATCTCGCCCTGAAAGTCTTAAAGACCTCACCACGACTGCAGTAGAACTGTTTACCTACTTTCCAGATATATGCCTGAAATAATGGCCTCTTCTTGTGTGGGAAGGTTATCAGCACTGATATCAGAGCCTTTAAGCACATAGTTCATCATTAAACCCGCTTGTTGCCATAGACAAACAAACCCGCTGATGTCCACTGCAAGCCTATATCTGCACACATGGAGGCAAGTTACTCGTTTAACGCATTAGATCCGATCTAACACCACGACTGCAGTAGAACTGTTTACCTACTTTCCAGATATATGCCTGAAATAATGGCCTCTTCTTGTGTGGGAAGGTTATCAGCACTGATATCAGAGCCTTTAAGCACATAGTTCATCATTAAACCCGCTTGTTGCCATAGACAAACAAACCCACTGATGTCCACTGCAAGCCTATATCTGCACACATGGAGGCAAGTTACTCGTTTAACGCGTTAGATCCGATCTATGCCCCTCTAACTGACATTCCGGCTCAAGATCAGACATATATAAGAGTTTATCAGCTAGATCCGCAGGTTAGATCGGGTACTATGCGAGTGCAGCATGTAAATACCTTGGCTCTGGTCTATTCTTCAATACAAGCGCGCGATCAAGCTACAGAAAACACCTCTCTTGCGTTTAAAATCATTATACTGCACTTCTAGCGTTTTTTGAAACGGCTGACCTGTTAGTGGCATGGCTTTTAAACGAGAAAGCAGTCACGGGACATGAAATATTTACCCGTTATTTCCTCCTGAAAGACGTCTGTGATCCTATGCGAGAGCTTGAGAACGGAGCAGAGCATTGTGGGAAGTGAAGTTTTCTGCGGGCTGAGGCGCACTGGCTTCTAATTGGTTAGATTACTGTGGGGGTTAGTACATGTTAAACGGTGCAAATATACAATCCAGAAATGTATTGTTAATCCAGACCGGGGCTAGTTGTCACACCTTTAGTAAATACTTCTCAGTGTGCTTTTAATTTTTGAAAGTCAATTCTGTATAAACAGGTACATAAAATTAATATCTAGAAATCTAGAACAAGATATGTAGAAATGGAAAACCTTCTTTCAGCAGAGGGAAGGGCAGATATTTCTGTTTTATTTTATTGCCGCTGTCACTACAACGGAATTCAAATGAATGGATTCCTATGTTAGATGTTGCTGGACATATTTGGTAAAGACGCGCAAATTAGGCGGAGTTTAGTCGAGCAGTCAAGGCTGGGCTCATGAATATTAATAACGTAACTAGACGCTCGACCAGTAGAATTCGGCGGCGTCATCATCGCGCATCGAAAGCAGGAAGCGAAGAGTCGAGAACAGAGTGAACAGAAAAACTGCACATTTTGAGAGCACTGGGAATAATTTACGGCGTTTTTAAAACAAGCAAAAACAGTTTAGATTGTATTTAAACCCCGAAAGTTTTTTTTTATCTGAAAAACGGTGTGAAAGGTGAGTTGTATGTATGGTTGCCATGCAACTTCACCATAGTTACTGTTACAGCTCTATACACAGATGTTATGATGCCTGTATATGATGCTACACATAATGCAATATGTTTGTATGTATGTATTTTGCAAACACATTTCACATAATTCAGTTTCAACACTTTTTGTGGACGGACTTTATTTTTAAATGCATTTTCACATTGCAATACAGTTGCACAACTGTACCTGCAAATTCAGTAGCCCCAGTCATGTTGCAATAAAATATCTATTCTATATAGTTTCAGTTCTATTCTATCTCCACATGTAATGTGTTTTTATCGACATGTAGATGTCCCAGGACTCCTCTACGCTGAGGGAGGAAGGAAACAACCATTTTAAAGCAGGTGATGTGCAACAAGCTCTCAGCTGCTAAACCAAAGCTCTAAAGATCAGCGACTGTCAATCCGAGAGTGCAGTTCTGTACCGCAACCGAGCAGCATGCTATCTTAAACTTGGAAGACTTTACCAAAGCTGAGGCAGATGCCACCAAAGGTAAAAATGACATCTGGTGTTTCACCTTCATCACCAACATCATGTTCATCACTCTAACCGAGTCATGTTTCCCGTTCTCAAGCTTTGGACGTAGATCAAGGTGACGTCAAGGCCCGAATAAAGCTTTCCAGGACCTGCTTAGACAGCTAGGAGCACAGATCCAGCAGAAGGTGGGCTATGAATGGTGCCTGCAAAGGAGAGCATCACTATTACTATTTAGGATCTGAAAATGAAGTCATTTTTGTGTTTATATATAGGCAGCACAGCTCTCCTCCACAGTCTCACGAGTTCAACAGATGTTCAAACTCCTTCTGGACAGTTCAGCTCTGATTTCAGACAGACAGAAGGTGGGGAAGGCCACCTTTAAACTTATTATAACTGTTAACGTACAGTCTTTGAGATGTTCTCTGTGTGTCAGGCTGCTCAGAACCTGGTGGTGCTTTCACGGGAGGACGCAGGCGCTGAGCAGATCTTCAGGAATGATGGAGTCAAACTCCTCCAGAATCTTCTTGATTCCCAGCTGGAGGAACTGATCCTTTCTGCTCTCAGAACTCTGGTTGGCCTGTGCACCGGACACCAGTCAAGGGTGAGTAACTTCCCTTCACAGTCAAGCTTATTATTTTAACCCAAAGGTATCATATATGAAGCTTCTCAATTTATGCTTATTGTTTTGTTTGTAGACCATAGCCATTGTGAACGAGTTGTTTAAAAACCTTTTTATTTCAGCTAGTTGCCAAGGCTTAACTTAACTTGATGTACTAAATAAAAATGAATAGAAACTACATAGACATATATATATATATATATTTTTTTTTTTTTTAAACTACTAAAAATGACAAAAACACACAACAATATTACTAAAATTTCAACTAATATTAAAATGAAAATGGAAAATCGCTAAATAAACCCCATTTGGTGGATCAGGACCCCGAAACGAATCAGACAGATTTTGTGTCACCTTGAAGAGGTTTATTTTATGAAAATGACTGAATGCATGAATAAATAAAACTATAAATATATGAATCATCTAAATATCAGTGAAATAGTGATGAAATATTGATTTTGAGATTTTTGTTTTTATTGTATTATATGAGAAGAAACGGCGATATGTAAAATAATGATGTGAGAAACTTGCACAGCTATGCAATCGGTATTCTTGGGAAAGCAAAACTGAAAAATGCACTGCAGAATTCCACGATTAACCAATTAGAATCCAGTATTCCAGAATGCCCTGTAATATTTTTCTCTTTTTCTTTTTTTTTCATATTTCCTCCAGTCTGCAAACTTCAAAGTGTTTTTAAAACATAATATAAAACATAAAACTACAAGTATAATTGTAGGAAATTGCTTTAATGACATATTACATATTAATAACATATTATTGCCCTTTTGTTGGTTTCGATTGCTTCTATTGTCCTCATTTGTAATTAGCTTTGGATAAAAGCGTCTGCTAAATGACTAAATGTAAATGTAATAACACAAGGCGAAACATCCATTGATATTGGTGTCTTCTTGAGTCATAAATATGAAATATAATTGAAGCTGCATCAATTTTGAAAATGCTTTGTATGTATTGCAGAACCCTCCCGTGAGTTGCGTTCCATGTTGCATCATCTAATTGGCATGCTTCCTGCATCCAGCGTGTCTGGCGCCGGACGTGACAGCGCCATCAACCTGCTAGTCAAACAGGTGCCGCGAAAATCCTTGAAAAACCCAGACAACTCTCTCACCCTGTGGGTCATCGACCAGGGTACGTTTGACCGGCTTTGATCTGCTCTCATTTGAGATTTAGTAGACATGTGTAGACATCACTGATGTTAAAAATCCTTTGACACCTGAACAGGTCATTTGATATTTAGTTTTTTACTTTTCTTTAGGGCTGAAGAAGATTCTAGAAGTAGCAGGAACTGTACCCGAGGTTGAGGGTGGGCCGCCGCTCACAGACGACACTCCTATGAGCTGCTCCGTTCTACTTAATAAGCTTTATGATGACCTGAAGAGCGATAAAGAGAGGGAAAACTTCAACAAGCTCTGTGAGGAATATGTCCAGTAAGTTATACACAGGCAGAATTGTGAGAGACAATCTCAAAATTGTGAGGAGAAAGTCACAATTACCTTCCATAGTTATTGCATGGTAGAAAAACAGTTACATTTTGATTTTTTCTACAGGCATCACTTTGGCAGCTCAGATATGGAGAATACACTACGAGCAATACAGACGGTCTCTGTTCTGCTGCAGGGTCCCAGTGATGTGGGAAACCGCACCCTGGAGCTGAGCGGTATCGTGGATGCTGTCATTTCCCTTTGTGCGTCTGAAAACATCACTCACCAGCAGGTGGCAGTTGAGGCACTCATTCACGCCGCCGGCAAAGCCTATACAAGAGAGCGTCCTTCATCACAGCGTCCTTCATCACAGCCAATGGCGTGGCTCTGCTGAAAGACCTGTACAAGAAGAGCGAAAATGACCGTATACGTGTGCGAGCTCTGGTGGTGAGTGTTCAGACTCAAAGACATCTACATTTCGAGAGATGTATCTTTTGTTTTCCTGAATTCTGTATGTTTCCCATGTGTTTTGTAGGGGTTGTGCAAACTTGGCTCCGCTGGAGGCACAGATTTCAGCATGAAGCAGTTTGCAGAAGGTTCAACTCTCAAACTCGCCAAGCAGTGCAGGAAATAAGATTTGAGCTTTGCTAATAGCGTTGTAGTGATCAGTTTTGCGAGGGCAACCACTCATTTTCCCTCAGCAGTGTAAAGAATCTAGTTTAGACGCTCCTGCCCTTTAAGACAAGGGTTTTCATACTGATGTCAGGGGGCTGAGGAAAAAAAGTTTTTTTAGGAGATCTCAAAGTTAACATATTAACTTCAGATATTCATATGTTTAAAGAAATAATGAAACTACACACATTATTTACACATCAAAATATATCGTATCGTATCACAACATATTTTAAGACGGAGGTCTCTCAGAAGGGGATCATCATATTTGGGGAGTTTTAATTAATCAAAGACTAAGAATCTGCTCATGTTCAGCTGTTATTCATATGCAGTACCAGTAGCATTTAAACCTATGCAGCTGTCTTCATTTTACCCTTTTAATTTTTTTGCAGCTGCAGCAAAAGCAATTTTTGAATGGTTGTGCATATGTAAAACAGACTCCTTTAGAGAAGCAGAACGATCTATAATTGCAAAGGTGTTCGTGCAGGTGGCCTTCAGCTGTCTCTCTTTCCCAGGTGGCTCTGCAACGAAGCTCTTCCCCCAACATCCCAGCGATGGGCTATCGAGGGTCTGGCCTACCTCACACTGGACGCCGATGTGAAAGAGGACCTGGTGGAGGATAAGAAAGCCCTTCAGGCCATGTTTGAGCTGGCTAAGGTATTGCCTTTCCCACTGTTCCCACCTTTCCCACATGCTAATCACTGGCATCTATGCATCTCCCTCATGTTCTCATTTTCTTTGCAGTCTGAAGACAAAACAGTGTTATATGCTGTTGGTCGACACTGGTTAACTGCACCAACAGCTATGACGTTGAGAAGCCAGACCCTCAGATGGTGCAACTAGCTAAATATGCTAAACAGCACGTACCTGAGGAGCATCCAAAGGTAATTATCACAAATCTGATGAACATGTTCACAGAAAATTAACATGCTGTTTATGTAATCATTTAAAACCCATATCACTTTTTATTTTCTGAAAAACACAAAAGATGATGTTTAGTAGAGTGTTCACGCTGCTCTTTTCCATCTAATGAAAGCATAGAGTGAACAGGGGCCATCAAGCTCCAAAAATCACAAGAAATGTAGTCCATACGACCTATTTGCAATATTCCATGTCTTCTGAAGCCATACTTTAGTTTAGAGTGCAAACAGACCAAATATTAAATAATTAATTGCTCTTTTCTATCCTTTTGTTATAGAAAAAAGAAAATCACAGGGATTTTGAAACAACACGAGGGTGAATAAATGGCCAAATGTTTATACTACACTGACTACAGTAATGTCTCATCATGTTTTCATGTAGGATGCCCAATCGTTTGTAGAGAAGAGGGTGGTGAAGCTCTTGGAGGCCGGGGTGGTGTCAGCGTTGGTTTGTATGGTGAAACAAGAGAGTCCTGCCCTCACAGAGGCCTGCAGAGAGTGTATCGCCAGGTCTGCTTTCAGTTTGATCATGTCTAGAAATATTCTGTCCACTATGAAGCACACTCAATTTGAAAAATTCTGGCCAAATTCAAAGGCTGCCACTGTAAAAGTAATTTATTTGCACTCCAGTTTTGGCCCTTTCCCACTGCTGGCACCACTACTGTCTCAAATTCCGATTAAGCCTTGGATCAATTTGTTCCATCAGGGGAGATTGTTTGAAAATGGATTTCAGTGTGCAGAATGGTTATTCTCCATCCAAGGAAATGGCCCCTTTATCAGATTAAATAAGCATCTCTTTTCCTCTTCCTGACAGGGTGATTTTGGCTCTTGTGGAGAGACAGGAGGACAGAGGGTTAGTTGTGGCACAAGGAGGAGGAAAAGTAAGTATATTCTGTCATCTCGTCTGTTGAGTACACCATTATGTTAATATACACTACCATTCAAACGTTTGTGGTCGGTAAGATTATTTAATGGTTTTGAAAGAAGTCTCTTACGCTCACCAAGACTGCATTTATTTGATCAAAATACAGTAAAAACTAATATTGTGAAATATTATTACAATTTAAAATAACTTTTCCATTTTAATACATAAATGTAATTTATTTTCAGTAAATTTTCAGTCTTCATACTAACTGGGACTTGTCACAGCATTTATATATTGTTGCTCTTTTGTTAGTTTGATTGCTTCTATTGTCATCGTTTGTTAGTCGCATTGGATAAAAGCGTCTGCTAAATGTCTTAAGTGTCAGTTTTGATCATTTTAATGCATCCTTGCTGTTTCTTTCAAAAAATCAGAAACCTTAATGACACCAAACTTTTCAACGATAGCATGTGACAGTTTTCTTACTTGCTTGATGCAGGCCTTGCTACCACTAGTTTCTGAGAGCACAGATAAGGGTAAAATCAAAGCAGCGCAAGCTCTGGCCAAGATCACCATCACATCCAACCCTGAGATTGCATTTCCAGGTGAGAGGGTATGGCAGCACCTTATTTCACCCTTCTCACTGATTGCAATCAGGAATTAAATGTCTAATGTCATGATTTGTGTGATTGTGTAGGTCTATGAGGTGGTGAGACCCTTGGTCAGTCTTTTGGCGCTTGACTGCACGATGCTGCAGAACTTTGAGGCTCTGATGGCCCTCACACCAACCTGGCTGGAATCAGTGAGAAACTCAGGTTAGCTAGCACCAACTAAAACATATTTAATCATGAATTTCACGCAATACTTCACCCAAAAATGAAAATTGGCTAAAAATGTACTAAACCCCAGGCCATCCAAGATGTAGATGAGTTTGTTTTATCATTGCATCACTTGCTCACCTATGGATTCTCTGCAGTGAATGGGTGCCGTCAGAATGAGAGTCCAAACAGCTGATAAAAACATCACAATAATCCACACCACTCCAGTCCATCAGTTAATGTCTTGTGAAGTGAAAAGCTGCATGTTTGTAAGAAACAAATCCATCAAGACATGTTTAACTTAAAACCGTTGCTTCTGGCTAAAATATGAGTCCTCTATCCATAATATTGCTTTCTCCACTGAATTTAAATGGAAACTGCCATAATGATGGATTTGTTTATTACAAGCACACCGCTTTTCGCTTCACAAGATGTTAGTTGATGGACTGGAGTGGTGTGGATTATTGTGATGTTTTTATCAGCTGTTTGGACTCTCATTCTGACGGCACCCATTCACTGCAGAGGATCCATTGATGAGCAAGTGATGTAATGCTACATTTCTCCAAATCAGTTCTGATGAAGAAACAAACTCATCTATATCTTGGAAGACCAGAGAGTGAGTGAATTTTCAGCAAAGTTTCATTTTAGGTGAACTATTACATTATGCCACAGAACAACCCAACCATCAAAACCACATTTCAATCCCACAGGCAGAAGATCATTAAGGAGAAAGCCGTACCTAAAATAGAGGGCTACATGTTTGAGGATCACGACATGGTCCGTGCTGCTGCCACGGAGTGTATGTGCAATCTTGCCTTAAACACTGAGGTTCGTCACATGACAGTATGCCGTTTTAGACCTGATTTTGCTCTAAATCCTTTCTGAAAAAGAATGCTTTAGTGGTTTTCTTTGATGCATCAGGTGCAGAAGTCTTACCTGGCTACGGACAGTGACCGTCTCAAGTTGCTGGTGCTCTACAGTGGTGAAGATGATGAGCGACTGAGGAAGGCCGCGTCAGGCACGCTGGCCGTGCTGACCGGAGAGATGCCCGAGCTGTGTACATGTATTCCTGGCACAGTGAGTACCCATTTGAGTCTTACAAGATTAAGAAATTCTCACATTCTTTATCTCAGTCTGCTTACTTTTCTGTAGACAAGCCAGTGGCTGGAGATCTTCCAGGCTCTGCTGCTCAGCGAAAATCAGGACCTGCGGCATCGTGGCGTGGTTATCGTAATGAACCTCATGCAGGCCAACAAAAGTCTAGCTGAGAAACTGATGGAGAGTGAGGCGGGGGGGCCGCGGGGGTTTTGAGCCTTATGTCCGCTATGAATAAAAACGTAGCACACATTTCATACTGTCTACAGAGACCAAATATTTATCCACTTCCATTCCATTATGTGCACTCATTTTATTTTACATGCACATTCCAAGATATACGATTATTCATTCCCCTTAGATGTGTGATGAGCACACATTGAAAGTATTGATCTGATGTTATTTATGCCTTGGCACATTTCTTTGTTATCACCTCACCATGTATATTCAGGTCTTAATTGTTGAATGTGAAATTATGTATTCTGATTTTATATAAACACTAGTTTTGTTTCAAGTTTGGTGGTCTTGTTTTTATTCTTGTTTTTTTTTTGTTTTTTTGCAACTACCAAGCATTAAAAAAAAATTATATATATTTTTTTTTTATTGCCTTTGCCTCTTACATGAGAATTGGTGTGCATGTTTCAAATGTTTTTCTAGTGAAGTTTTGTTCATATATTACACCTACTATTTCATTTTTCATAATAGGTGAAATCCTTAATTTTTAAATTTTGTGATATTGCTGATAATTGAGAGGGGTTTCTAAAAATATTTTTTCTTTTTTTCCCCTCCTTATAAGGGCAAAAACGATTTACATAAAACATTTTATGAAATATTTTGTTGAATAAAGAAAAAACATTTTCACTTATAACTGCTTATTAAAAAATGAAAAACCTGACATTTACAGTGTTAACTTTTGATGTAATATGCAAATATGTTCATATTTAACAATGATTATCTGCATACACTACAGTTCAAAAGATTGAGGTTCTTAACATTTTTTTATGTTTTTTTGTAAGTCATATTTACTAAGGCAGAATTCATTTGATAAATACAGCAAACACAGGAAAATTCTGATATATTTTTGCAATTTAAAGTATTACTGTTTGAATATATTTTAAAATGAATTTGCTGAATTTTCTGCATCATTACTCCAGTCTCACGCCGTCAAAAATAATTCTAATATGCTGATTTTCTGCTCAAGAAATATCAATTTAAACTTATTATTATTAATGTTGATGAAAACAGTTCTGTTTAATATTTTTGTGATAACTGTGTTTTCGGGATTCTTTAATGAACAGAGTTCGTTTTTATTTGAAATAGAATAGAATATAATTGTTGTAACATTATAAAGGTCTTTATTGTCACTCTTGATTACTTTAATGCGTGCTTGCTTAATAAAGATAATTAAAAAAAACTGACCTAAACATTCGAAGGGCAGTGTATATTACAAATTAAAACGGATAAAGCGAAACAAAAATAGAACTACAAATCTCGTTGAAACAAACGGCACGAGCGCTCTCACTTTCCATAGAATCCAATCGCACATCACATGACCCTCCGTGACCAATCAGACACGTTCAATGCAGGCATGAGCTGCAGTATCATTCACGTACACGTTGGCGTTATTTGAATGGGAAAACAGTGTGTATATAATGTAACAATGGTTGATTCAACCGTTTTCACCTACACTAACAAGGACTTTATAAATGATGTTTGTTCTGGCCAGCAGACCAGGTCGAGATTTGACATCGCGCTGCGGTCCCGATGGACTGAGAAGAGGAACGCCGGACTGTTCCGGTACCATCTGGACGATCTGGAGACGCGCATCCTCCCTGGTCCGTGTAGCTACATCGCTCAGCTGAACATCATGAGGGGCATCGAGAGACGAAAACCTCAGGAGATCCTGAGCGTCCGGCAGAACTTTGACCCGAAGCAGTTCAATTTCAACAAGATCAACCCAAAAGAGCTGCTGTTTGAATTACTGAAAGAAAGCGAAAGCTCGTGTGAAGCCAGGTGCCATCGAAATGGTTCAAAAAGGAAGTGCAAAGTCATAATAAACGTAAGTCCGTTAGAATTCGGTCACTGTTTGCTCGTACCAGAACCGGACAGGTGTCACCCTCAGATACTGACACCTTTGGCGGTCCAGACGGGGATAGAAACGGTTCTGCTGAGCGCTGATTCGGGATTCAGAGTTGGTTTCAACAGCCTGGGTGGTTTTGCTTCAGTCAACCATCTCCATCTTCATGGCTACTACCTAAACCACCAACTGAGGATTGAAACCTCCCCAGCAGAACCGATCCTGCCTAAAAAAAACTTGTATCGCCTTCTGGACTTCCCAGTAGGCTTTCTGTTCTACACCCAGGGTTCAAACCTGGATTTGACAGTCAGTGCAGTTTGCAGTCTCACTGATACTATGGTTGATAGGAACATTGCACACAACATCTTCATCACCCGAGGTTGCCCTCCACAGAGGGAGCGTGACCCGTCTTCTTCCCGAAACGGGGTGAGGGTTATCGTATGGCCCCGGCTGTCCTGTTTTGGGGCCAAAGAAGAGTCTGCCTTCGACGTTGCCCTGTGTGAGCTCGCCGGACACCTTCCCTTCAAAAACAGAGAAGACTATGAGACAGTCACTGAGGACAGAGTCCAAGACATCATCCGGAAATATCTGCTGCCCCAAGAAGAGTTCAGTGGATTGCAAAAGCATGTCATGAAATGTTTATAGATGGCACTTTAAAGTATATATTTTTTAATTTATTTCTCTTGAGGTTACAAATGAAGTAAATTTCATTATATATATATATATATATATGTAAATATATATAGTTAAAAATACATAATTGTATTTAATATGTGGTGTAAAAATTGTATGAATTTTTTTATTTAATATATATGTTGTGCAAAATATTTTACATATGTTATGTGGTGAAAAAATAGCATTTTATTTAAAAAATACAATTATATTATATCTACTGTTGTTTTAAAAAATATGACAACAATACAGAAAATTGTGTGCTGTTACATGACCTTGTCACTTTGCATGTTTACTTTAATGACAGACATCCTGTTTTTTGGCAATAAAAATATATATTTTGCCTTGTTGAATGTCTTAACATTCGACAGTTAGATCAAATAATGAGTCAAAAAGAATGCATCACACTGAAAAAGGAAAGTACGGTGGCCGTGAAGTGCAAAGCAAATCACAATTCTGATGACTTGTTATTTTGTTTTCGGATTTGTCGTTGTGTTTTCTGATTTGTTAATTTGTTTTCGGATTTGTCTTTGTGTTTTCTGACTTGTTATTTTGTTTTCGAATTTGTCATTGTGTTTTCTGACTTGTTATAATGTTTTCTGAATTGTTGTTGTGCTTTCTGAATTGTTATTTTGTTTTTTAGACTTGCATTTGCGTTTGTAATTTGTTATTTTGTTTTCAGAATTGTGATTTGCTTTGCACTTCACGGCCACCGTAGGAAAGTCAGGTCAAGTGCATTGCATTGTGGGATATAGTATCTCCGGCAGTAAACTGTGTTGGATGCTGTATTTTATCACAGAAGTTGTATGCTTGCATAGACTCAATACTTGAAATCCTTCTCTATAGCTCCCTCTAGTGGCCTGTGGGGGTGAAACGCGGTTAAAATACCACATTGGGAAAAGTGATCATTTGATTTTGGGAATAAAATACGCAATTACAAACATTTGTTTAGTAGGCTACATTAATGTTTCATGAATTAAATGGTTTCATACAGTTGAAACTCAGTTATTCAATACTTAATTGACTGAATTATAAAATCGCATCTAAATTAATCCATTTGCTGTGTTTCAGGGCTTTAAACATGATTTCTGATTATATCACGGTTCCATTACACAATGTTCCAGCCCAAACAAACAGCCTGACGTCTGAACTGTGTATAACTGCAGCATTTCGGTAAGTGGACACTGTTAGCCTGAACCAGTTCTTGATCAGATCGTGATAAACAAGGCAGATTCTGCTATACCTCTGACTGAAATGTACGCCTGTGGTTTTCTGAGTGTGCCTTTGTACCCTGACTGTCCTGTTTACAGCTAAATCAAAAATCAAAATCAAAACCACACGCCTGAGAGCATCCAGGCCAGACAACTTAAAACCATCCTGGCGTCGTTTAAACGCTCTCTGTGGCCTCCAATACCTATTAATTCCAGGTGATGGTTGCTGTAACTAACACTAAACCGGTCTGAGGAGACCTGTGTCATCTGTTTCACACCACAACAAGAACCCTGCTGTGTATCATGTGTATGAATCCTTTTATCTGCCATCTAACCCCACAGACACTCTTGAGGGCGTCTAGATGATACATTTGCCTTTTAACTTTACTGAACTTCATACTCATACTCTTCCAAATAAATCAGTAGCAACAATCCTTCAGCCAGTGGGTAACCCGAACGTCCACTGAGTGACGCCTGCAGACAGAAGAACGTTACCAGAGCGTGACTGATAACATTTACATTGCACATGTAAGTACACCACGTACCAGATACTGTACTCAAAACTGGTGGAGGTTTAAACCCTCCAGCAAAAGCTTCAAAATAAACGGTCTGGATCTAATGGGGGACATATATGTCAGTCTCTAGGCAGGTTGGGCTGCAGCAGTTCTTACAGACCAGCAGATATGAGCTTTAACCTCTGTCACAGACACCCATGAAGCCTTTGCCATCCTCCTACACGTCCATATTTGGTGACATAATGAACAAACGGAACATTTGACAACCATGGTAAGCCCACAAGTGCACATCAAGTGTGCCATTCGGGGGCAATGTCATATACTCAATGGAGATGGGAAATTGTGCGTTTAAGCATGTGTCCCTTATCTAAAAATACTCTGAGCCTCAGGAATTACACCTTCACATAACCACTGCAGAGCTCTCAGTCTTCACAATTAATTACAAGGGGAAACAGTGAAAATTAATGGCCTCATGCATGCATCTGTAAGATCAATGAGTAACGAGTCAATGCCTGGAGAAAGAGAAAGGTTAATAAGCATAACTGTACCATACATGCACATTGTGCAAATGAGTGCATTACGTGCCAATGACGAAACTGGTGAAAGTTTAAAAATGCTCCACAAATTAGCAAAAATTGAAAATCAAATAAATCAGCCCAGATTTATCCTCCTGGCCCAGACCCAGCTACAATTACAAGAAAAATCCCATAAAAACAAAATTGTCATAGGCTTACATGTTGTGTATGAGGAGATAGGCCTATTTGCAGTGCCGGCCCGTCCAACAGGCGGTACAGGCGGTCGCCTGGGGCCCCCGCCTTAAGGGGAGGGCCCCAGGACCGCGAGGTTGTCAATTAAAGGGGTCATATGACGTTGCTAAAAAGAACATTATTTGTTTTACTTTTTTATTTAGATGGGACAGTAGGTGGACAGGACGTGAAGTGGGTGAGAGAGAGAGGGGGGTGGGATCGGGAAAGGTCCACGAGCCGGGACTCGAACTCGGGACGCCCGAAGCACAAAGGCGCAACATGTCGGCCGACCATAAAGGCTATTTCTAAAAAAAAAACTAAAAAAAAAGGGATCAATTCCGACTTTGCTATGATAATCTGGCGCTTCTGAATCAGCGACTGTAAGTATGTTTTGTTATTAGTTTAAGTATTTGCTACTGACTGTTCAAATGCGGAGTTTTGCGCAGCGCAGAG
>NW_015638978.1:214493-230806 GCF_001515625.1 Sinocyclocheilus rhinocerous | reverse complement strand
AATGATCTTTAAAATAGCATCATATGACCCCTTTAAGCCTTCTTTCTTTGCGTGAACATTTGGGTGCGTTATGCAAATCTTCCCACATCCTGACATAGACATGTGGGGGCGTGTTAGAACGAGCCGTTTTAGGTAGGAGTGGTTGACTCTTAACTTTTATAAAGAATATCTCTTTGGATTTGAGACTTTAGTCTTTGCAACTTTACAGATCTTCTTTATGCACCAAGAGCTTGTAACACTCCAAAGAGAAAGGACAGATTGAAATCGCATCATACGACCCCTTTAAATTTCTGATTAGGCATGTTCTTAATGTTTTTAAAACGTCATTTGACACCTAGTGTTCTTGGAAGTAGTATGCTAGCTGTTCATTTAGAACGCAGCCAAATAATTTCTCGCGTAAATTACAACATCTTGGTGGCGTTTAAAGGCGTATGATCCGACATGCAATGGCTGAAAACCCCAGTTTTGACTTAACAGATTTACTCTAAATGAAAAGTTTTATTCTGAACTATCTGAATACTCATATTAGAACTGAACTGAATCCAGATATTCCGACAACAACGCACAGGTGCTTTCAAATCCAAAACGCCACCAATTAGCAACATGTGGCGTGACTTGTAGCAATCAGTCATCCTTAGACATTTCTCGCAAATGTGTTTTTTTCTCTTCTGAGGGAGGGGGCGAGGAACGGAGACACGGACACACCTCTGCGCTCCCGCTGCGTTTAAAAGTGACACTAATGCGCGTCCGCGTCTCTTAACAGCAACATCACCAGACTGCTTTACAACCTGCAGACATGGGCAACTGTATGGATGGCATTAGGAACGTCTGCGACCGGCCGAAGAATACTAACATCAAATTGAGTTTACCTGTCGTGTGTTTCGTCTGGCAGTTGTCTATGATCATTCTTTTTGGGGTGTTTGTGCGGTATAATGAAGAGTCAGACACTCACTGGGTTGACTACAGAAAGGAAAACAATATCACAAGTGATATCGAGAATGACTATTACTTCAGATATCCAAGTAGGTGCACAATTCTGTTTTCTTATTTTAATTAGTGCCAATTACATTTATTATTCCATATGGACATTTTTATTATTATTAATACAGATTTTGTAATTATTTACATGTTCTAGGAAACATTGTAATTTTTTCAGATTATATTACTTTTATTAATATTAATATTATTCTGTATTATGTGTCAATCTGTCTATCTTATTGTCTATTTAAAGATTTCATAATTATTAAATGTTCTAGAAAATAAATTTAAAAAATATATAAAATGTTTATAAAATATACAATTTATACATTTATATAATATCTAAAATATTATACAACTATTTACAAGAACTTACAAATTGCATAACATATATATATATATCAGTTGCTACATCTGTGAGCTTTTCTCCTGCCCTCATACACTTGAGAACCTGCATACCTTCTTATGCACATGGGAATGTCATTTTACCACAAATGTTCTTTTGTAACAGGTGGCACAGGGGGAGGTAGGGGGTTTATTTACTCATTGACTATGTAAAGATCAGTATCCATTGTCATCTTTTGAATCTTCGAAGGTGTGGTTGAATTCCTCAGTCATATATACTGTAGATCTTCAATCTTCAGACTATCCTCTGTTCTACAACTATCGACGTTGCAAGTGTTGGATGACATGTGGTGTATGAAGTCGGACACAAACTATTGTTTGCGGACAGATCAGATGTCACTGAATGCATTTTGTCATGGTTGAGGAGTGACCACCATTGCAGAAGACCGTTAGAGGAGCTCATCTTCTTGCAATCCAATTGTAGACCAGACTCGAGGTGTCGATTATGAAAATATTCCCTGAAAAGAGCAAGGACAATGTGGAGTGCTTAGCATAAACACAAGAGCGATGGATGATATGCTTTATATAACTCAAAACCAGCGTTTGTTAGTGGTGTGAGATTTGATACCACTTAATGTGCCTGAAAATAAATGTACCCAATTAACTCGAGTTACTTGCCACAGAAAATGTTCTTGTTGTATAAATGCAGTCCAGACAACTTGGTAAGACTTGTAATTGATCCAGGCAGTTGTTACTGTGGGAGATTTCATTGTTTTTTGACACCCACCTGAAACCTGGAGTTTTGTAGCTCCTGCATCATCGGTTGAGAAGGATTTCAAGGTGAACCATCATGCCAGGCCGGATCAAAAGGACAGCCGTGCTTGAGAAGCAAAGTGTTTTCAAGAGCTTTCATGCTAACAAGGGCCAGCAGGCTCTGTTTCTCCGTGTAAATAAGGGCTTGTTCAGAAAGCACAGCTCTGTCTGTTGTCATTAGCAGTTTTGTGTTGTCGCCAACATCTAGATGTCCTTGTGTTGGTGTTGTGGACTTCTACTGTGGAAGAAAACCTAGAACATTTTGACAACAACCAGCCCAACCCCGTCCTGTTCTGGGAAATTGATGTGTGGTTACTTTTCAGCTCTGCTACAATTTAGTCAAATTCACTGTTGCTTTGACCTCAGTTATGCCACCAAATGGCTCAGATTACAGTTTGTGACTGGCTAAAACACACTTTTGTCCTTAGTCATGGCGATGCGACTGGATATTGGCTGCAAATGTACATTCAGAGTCATTAATTTCAAGTTCTATTGTTTTCCTTTTGTCTAATGCAGGGGTTTAAAAATGGGGTACAGGACCCGCAAGAGAGTGCTAAGGGGGTCCGCGAAAAATGTGAGAATTACAAAAAAATGTTATGTATTTTTAGGGCTGTCAAAGTTCAAATGTGCACTTAAGATATTAATAAAAATATGTAAGTCACATTTTAAGTACTTTACGTTCATCAAATTTGGTTAATATTCATTCTGCTTTCTAAATGGATGTGAAGTATTATTTTCTATGATAATAACAAGTGTATAATATACAATAACAATAATACAATAAAAATATATATATATATATACATATACACACACACACACACCAGATTGATATTTATATTAATTTCATTAATTAAGTTTTTAGAGGAACATAGTGAAACTAAGAACAATTAAGAACATCTCCAACCCCAATTTATTTTTTTTTTTTTTTTAGAAAAGGCACATTAAATTTATCGAAACTGGCTGTGAAGACAATTATTATGTTATTGAAGATTGCTATTTTTGTTTTTAAAATCCTGAAAAATCCTGAAAGATGTCTTGTTTTCAAAAAATTTGAAATAAATAAAATTGGAATGGTTTCTGTAAGATCATGTGACACTGGAGACTGGAGTAATGACAGGAATAAATTACAATTTAAAAATGTATTTATATAGAAAACAGTTTTTTAAAATTGAAATAATATTTCACAATATTACTGTTTTTACTGTATTTTTAATCAAAGAAATGCAGCTTTGGTGAGCGTAAAATCTTCTTTCAAAAACATTTAAAAAAAAATTATATTATATATTTCTAAAAATATATACTTGTATATGTATAATATAGATGCCTCTATGATTTATGGTAAGAAGGGAATCATCATATGTGACCCTGGACCACAAAACCAGTCTTAAGTCGATGGGGTATATTTGTAGCAATAGCCAAAAATGCATTGTATGGTCAAAATTATTGATTTTTATTTTATGCCAAAAATCAGTAGAATATTAATTTATAGCAACAGCCAAAAATACATTGTATGGGTCAAAATTAGCGATTTTTCTTTTATGCCAAAAATCATTAGGATATTAAAGGTGGGGTAAGCGATTTTTCAAAAACGCTTTAGAAAACTGATTCGGGCCGAATAGCAAGACATACTTGTAGCCAATGAGCAGTAAGGGGCGTGTCTACTCATGATGTGGAGGAGAGAGGGTTCAGTGCACAGGACGGACATTAGCCGAGCGACAGAAAGATAGAGATGGCGGATAAAAAACAAAAGAGAAAAACGTCTTCGGAACAAAAGAAATCATGTTCCATGAAGATATTTTGTAAATTTCCTACTGTAAATATATCAAAACTTAATTTTTGATTAGTAATATGCATTGCTAAGAACTTTTTTTTTTTTTTCACCCTCAGATTCCAGATTTTCAAATAGTTGTATCTCGGCCAAATATTGTCCTATCCTAACAAACCATATATCAATGGAAAGCTTATTTATTCAGCTTTCAGATGAAGTATAAATCTAAATTTCGAAAAATATGACTGGTTTTGTGGTCCATGGTCACATATTTGGGGGTTCTTGGCATCGCATAGCATTCAAAACCCAATATTTAGGTTTTGAACCAGTATGGGTTTTTCACTTCTGACTGTTTGCTTACATCCTTGATAACACCTCTTTCTATTCGGCTGATTTCTTATGATCGTCACTATGGTTTTGATTGACTGAATTGGTAATATTTTTCATCTTTCTGCAGGTTTTCAGGATGTTCATGTCATGATCTTCGTGGGCTTTGGCTTTCTCATGACCTTCCTGAAGCGCTATAGCTTTGGTGCCGTGGGATTCAACTTCCTGGTTGCGGCTTTCGGCATCCAGTGGGCTCTTCTGATGCAAGGCTGGTTCCATTCTCTGGACTACACAGACGGAAAGATCAAGATCGGTATAGAAAAGTAGGTTACTTCTCATTTGTGAGATATTACAGTTGCCAAAAAAAGGGGCCACAGTTTTATTTAAAACCAGATCAAAAGTAGTACTGAGAGATGATCCCTTCCACCAGAATTAGCTGATTTGCTCAGTTGTTTGAGGTTGAATGCAGAAAATAAGCAGTTTTTGGATGTGAACCTAGTGTTGATCACTTAGAAGGACAGAAGACAGACAAACCAGTTTGTTGTTTACCTCAGCTATCACTTCCCTGTGGGAATGAAGGATTTGTTTTGCATGTAAACAGCAATTAGAAAAACAGCCTGACGAACAGGAATGTGAATGATCCTACCATGAGAATGCAGGCAAAACTTTTGTAATCAGCAGTTTTTATACAGTTTGCTACTTTGTATGTTTTATCATCCAACCCTTTAGTGTAGTTTGTGTGCAAACACTAATTCAGGGAAACGAAGGGGGCAAATGTTAACTGGTGATTGGTTGATTTAAACGTTTTCCTCTGTGTTCAGCTTGATCAATGCAGATTTCTGTGTGGCGGGTTGTCTGATCGCTTACGGGGCTGTTCTGGGGAAGGTCAGTCCTGTTCAGCTGTTGGTGATGACGCTGTTTGGTGTCACGCTGTTCGCCGTTGAAGAGTACATCATCCTGAACGTCCTGCATGTGAGTCTGATCGCTGTTTTACTTTTCAAAGCTTTTCAGAGCTTTCAAAGTTAACATGCACTTAAGATGTTAATAAAATGTTTTATCATACTATTTTACGCAATTACAGTCACCAAATTACATGCTGTTTCCTAAAGACAAGTGTTAATTCCTATAAAGTTAACTGAAAAGTATTAAAAGAATAAATAAAAATAAAATGTTTATATAAATTCCAAATGATGATGATAATACATTTTCTTTAAAACACTATTTATTTCATTATCTATTTAATCTAAATACCTAAAATGATTAATTAACCTAAAATTATTCATTATAAATTATTAATTAATTATTGAATGCATGAGAAGCCCCGAAGACCCCAGACTTTATACTGTAGTGTACATTGATCTCTCAACCGCTGTGTTTTATCTTTTATTTCTGTTAGTATACTGAATGTAGCAGTACACTAGCATAAAGATGAACTTATGTCTTTTAGTGTAAATACAGGACATCAAATGGCTTCATGCTAACCTTTGTTCAATGATTCAATCCCTGTTAGGCCAAAGATGCCGGCGGCTCCATGGTGATCCACACTTTTGGAGCTTATTATGGTCTGTCCATTTCATGGGTTTTGTATCGGCCTAATTTGGATAAGAGCAAACATTTGAACGGGTCTGTCTACCACTCGGACGTGTTCGCCATGATTGGTAAGTCCATTAATCTTGTTATAAATATTAGGCCGAGCTTGCATTATATTTTATTATTGGACTGCTGGACATTCTGTGCAAAAGCTTGCTTGGCAAATACACAGAAGGACACTGATGCAAAAAGTAATTGAAGGCTCAGATACTGTTTGCATATTACTTTCTGGCGTCCTGTGCAGGCACCCTCTTCCTGTGGATGTTCTGGCCAAGTTTTAACTCTGCCATTGCTGATCATGGAGACGGTCAGCACAGAGCTGCCATCAACACATATCTGGCCTTGGCCTCCACCGTTCTCACTACAGTCGCCATGTCCAGCCTGTTTGAGAAAACAGGGAAACTAGACATGGTAAGCATCTGCCTTTTTTTTTGGCAGACCAGATTCACTTAATCACAAGATTCTATAAGATAAGATCACATAGAATTTTATTTTATTTTATTTTATTTCTCTGTTCTATTCTATTCACAGGATCATGAGCAACCTGAAAATATGAGTGTATTTTAAAAATGTGATTTCCAGGCCTGGAAAACTGAAACAGAAATGAATGAAATCAAATATTTTGTGATGGTAGTAATGTCTTGTAAATATATTAATAATTATATTGATATAGTTTTAGTTATGCCTTGTTTTAAATATTTAGCGACTAGATTGTTTTTCTCCTGTGAGTGCATTGTGAGTGAACTCTATTAAATTAAATAATAATAATTATTATTATTATTGTCATTTTTTTTATCCAGTCTGGACAAGTCATGGAAATTCATTGGTCAACCAGTTCACTTTCTCATTTAGGCTGTTTGGAAATGCATGTGAATGTAAATGGAATGAATCCCAAATGGAGTGTTTTCCCTTCCAGGTTCACATCCAGAATTCCACGCTGGCAGGCGGAGTTGCTGTGGGAACAGCAGCTGAGTTTATGCTGTCACCATATGGTTCTTTGATTGTGGGCTTCTTCTGTGGCATCATATCTACGCTGGGTTACATTTATTTCTCGGTGAGTCTCGCCTGTCAGATGAGTTATTCCAGATATTTTTGCTTAACTCGATTCATTTGATCAAGAACATTGTCACAGTAAAAACTTTCCAGCAATTGTCTTTTGTTATAAATGGCTCATTTGTCTCTATTCCTCAGCCGTTCTTGGAAGAGAAACTGAAGATTCAGGACACCTGTGGCATCCATAACCTGCACGCTATGCCAGGGGTCATTGGAGGAATTGTGGGTGCCATCTCAGCCGCTGCTGCCACCAACACGGTTTATGGAGATCTAGGGTCAGTGTACAGAAAAAGAATTGCGTTGTATTTCACATAACACAGGTTTAAAGGAATAGTTCATCCAAAAATTAAACTTTGCTGAAAATGTACTCCCCTTCAGGCCATTCAAGATGTAGATGAGTTTGTTTCTTCATGGGAACAGAATTGGAGAAATTTAGCATTACTTCATCACTTTCTCAACAATGGATCCTCTGCAGTGAATGGGTGCCGTCAGAATGAGAGTCCAAACAGCTGATGAATACATCACACATAGCCAAAAGCAATGGTTTTCACTTCACAAGACAGTAATTGATGGACTGGATTGTGGATTATTGTGATGTTTTTATCAGCTGTTTGGACTCTCGTTCTGACGGCACCCATTCACTGCAGAGGATCCATTGATGAGCAAGTGATGAAGTAATGCACTTCATCTTTTATAACATGGGATTTTTACCAAAAATATTAAATCTTGATTTTTGTAAAATGTTGCAAAAAGATGTTAAAATGATGTTAAGATGTGAAAAATTACAGTTTTGGACATATAAGGTAATAACAAATATATTTTTTAAAACCTTAAAGGAACTACACATAAGCATGTAAAGCAAATATCTTTAAAAGAAATTCCTTACCTGTTTGCATCTCTGATTTTTGGATGAACTATTCATATTAATTGGTATTAATAATATTTAGCTCGCTCTAATAATTACATTTGTCCATTTCAGGTTGGAAAATACATTTGACTTTACTGGGCCTTTTGCGAAACGTGTGCCCACTATTCAGGGAGGATATCAGGCAGCTGGACTGTGTGTGGCTTTGTGTTTTGGAATTGGAGGCGGCATATTTGTTGGTAAGAGTCTTTTGATATTAATCCGGTTTAAGTGCATATTGTGATGGCTTCCCGTTGTGTGCTGCAGTGCACAATACAATACTTCAGAAAAGCTTGCGGATCTGAAGGGCTTTGTTGTGATTGTTTGCCATGCAGTGGCACAGGTGTGTTTGTAACATGAAAACTAAAGAGGACAGTGTAGGATGACATTTGCTAGTCACTCTACAAATGGCTTTGCGTTAATGGTTCAGGTTTACACAAATACACCTGATCTTCACCTGGAGTTAATGGCCAGGTGTATTGGATTTCAGTTTGTCATGGAAATGTCACATTTATCATGTTGGCATAACTGTATTGTTACACCGACAGGCCTGGTTCTGAAGCTGCCCATCTGGGGCGATCCTGCAGATGAAAACTGCTTTGATGATGAGATCTACTGGGAGGTCAGACAGGTTTTTTTTTTCTTTTAACATTTACAGATTTTTCTCAATCAAAGCCATAACTAAATATAACTTAATTTAAAATAATACAATATAATATGCTATTTTTATACATGCATTCATAATTTATTTCTATGATTGTTTTTTCATTAACCATTGCAGGTTCCTGAGGATGAAGAAAGTGTTCCTCCCATCCTGGCCTACAACAACCACATGATCCCCAACAAACATGCAGACATGTGAGTACTGGAATAAAACACTGACCCCACCATTTAAAAAGGCCCTGTTACTGTTTTCTCAGTTATTGACTTGTTTGTGAATTCTAGACATCCTAATCTCTGGTTTATGAAAATTATATCTGCTGTTCAATAAGAACCATTTCCTGTGAGGCAAAAAATATCCACAAGGGGGCGCATGAGGCTCAGAATACTAATTGGCCATTGAGCAGCATTTTAAGTTCGGGATGTTTTTTGTCCGTGGAGACATTTGTACAGTGCAATCATTTAAATTTAACAATTGTTTAGAGCTTAATTATAAAAATTTTAGACGTGCATAAAAGCCACACAACTGAAAATCCACAGCGATTCATAATAAAACAAAAAATGTAGTACCGTATTGTCCCGAATATAAGACAATGTTTTTTTTCTTGGAAATACATCTGAAAAAACGCGGTCGTCTTATATTCGGGCCAATACGGTAATTATATAGTAAATGTAGTAGTAGTAGTAGTAATAATTCAAATATATTTTATAGATTTACAGATAATATAAAAACAGAAATCAAAAGAAAATTAATAATAATAATATAATTGTATTGCTTCATAGAAAATATAAAAAAGCAAATAAAAATTCATATAATAATGATGATGACAATTTATTTATAGCTTCACAGACAATTGAAAAATAAAAATAATAATAATAATGATAATATTTATAACCAGAAGAAAATGAATATATAAATTCTTCTTCTTTTTATTATTATTTAAATAAAAATGTATTTATGTGGCTTCACAGAAAATATCAAAAATAAAGAAGCTTAAACGAAAGTTGAAAACTGCCTAGAAACCTCTCTGTGTGTAATTGAAGGGCAATAGTGGCAAAGAATTAGGTAGCATTTCTCTACTATCTCAGATCATGTGACATTAGGAGTTGATTTCCTCTCTCCACCACAAGGTGGCGCTTGATGACCGCGTTGAGTTTAGGAGCAGCAAAATTGAACTGAAAGCTGAAAGTAACACATGGTTTCTCATTCAGGAGAGAGACAAACTTCGTGGAGCAGCGTTAACGCATGGAATCAGATCCGCAGTGATGTGAATCTGTGTCACTGAGAAAACATCTGCTTTCCTGCCGCTCTCCCTGAAGATAACAATACTCACGACACGCCAAAATGACAAACAAAGGGACATTTCTTTTGCTTGCCACGAAGCGCATATCACACGTATTTTGATGATACACTGAATACATTGATTTTATCCAGGCTGAGATGCGAATATTTTTAATATCTCCCTTAATATATTTGCATGTCAGAATTCAGATCAGTCAGAATTATAAAGTAGAAAAAAGATCAATTCATTTCTTTTTCTTTTAACAAAAATGATGAGTCCTGATTTCCGGTGAATGTGTTCAGAGAAAATGTGACCAAAAACCCACAACCTCTAAACATCCAAGCTGTTGCATTTTTAATGGAATTAATTTTACAGGTGTTAATTTAAGCATTTGTTATCCAAACATTATTTGATCGATATAATGTAATTATTAAATAGTTTGTCTTAATTTTGTTGGTGAGAATCCGCACATTGTATCCACATTTTTAAAAGCTAAATTCTATAATCTTTTATTTATAGATTTTTCCTGATAATTTGCATGTCCATGTCAATCAGCATGCGTGCAGAACATCTCTAAATCAAACATTTGTCATTTTCTTAATGCTTTCACAGATTTGGCCAAAATGACAGCAACAATGTGCAATATCAGTATGTTAATATTCCTACACTGTTTCCTTTCTCTAATGTAACATACACATTTAACTTGTTTTGTCTTTTGTGTGTTATCTTTATTGTAAGATTGATTATTAAACGTTTGACTACTGTCTAATTCCAGATTAAATTATTAAAGTGATTGTTACATTAGGTTCATTTGCTCCTTTTTTCTCTCTGCACAATTCCACACTCATTTATATAAATACTTGGTGGTGGTGGGGCGGTGGGGGGGATTATAAAATAGTAAATAGTTTATATAAGCTTGAAAAAAACCGATATAGCACAAATCCGTAGATTTAAAAATAAAAAAAGATTATCTCCACTGCTATTAAAACAATTCCTTTTTTTCAGTTTTGTGAGCGCTACAGAAAGGATATTTCGTTTTTCTTTTTTCCCTCTTTTTTTCTTTCACCCAGACTGCTGCGTAAACTTAACATTTGGATCTTCTTGAGCATTGAAGTCGTTTTTGGCTAGTGGCTATCTTTGTCCCTTGTAGACTCATGGTGGGGTGAAAGGTCGTGACATTTGCTTGTCTGGGGTCGATTGGTTGATGTCAGAGGTCTGTCCTATTAAACAAAACACCAAACAGATAACTGGATGTTGGGGGTCAAAGGGCGGATGAATGCCACCGGTGAATCCAGTTAAGAGTACAGATTTTAGTGCAGTTTCCACTTAAATATGATGCCATTTCTTGCACAGCAAATCAGCATAATTAGAATGATTTCTGAAAGATCACGTGACACTGAAGACTGGAATAATGATGCTGGAAATTCAGCTTTGCATCACAGGAATAAATTACATTTTAAAATGTATTAAAACAGAAAATGGCTGTTTTAAAATGGTCATAATTTCACAATTTGACTGTTTTTACTGTATTTCTGATCAAATAAACGACCTTAATGAGCATAAGAGACTTCTTACTACTTTATTTAATTTAATTTTTATTTATTTTACCATTTTATAATTTTTTGTTGCATGAAATTATTCTTGTAAATGTGTTTTTTTTTAAATGAAAGTCGAAGACCCTTGACTAAATTAGTTTCTCAGGGTCGTAACATTTTAATCTGAAGGTTTATACTTAAATGCTTGAAATTAGTTGTGTTGAAAAATGTCAATTATACATGTGCATTAATATGCATTTAAAAAGGAAAAAATGAACTTTTTTTTTTTTTTTAAATAGATGAAATGGACAAGCTATTGAAGGAAAAAATCAAACATGTGTCTAGCACACGATAAACTCCTTCAATACTGCACCTCCTAACACTTTTTGTCATAATTCCTGTTCTTCCATATTGTGTTATTTCATGGTTTCAAAAACGATCAAATATTTAGTCAGAAGTGCACCATAAGCAAACAGTCTTCACACATGCCTTTAATTTCCCCTCTCTGGGAAGTCAGCATGTGACATACTTAGATCTTCGCTCCCATCTCGTCAAAGGACGTGAGGAACAAACAAACGTTCCAATTAACTGCTTTGGGTTCCTGCGGAGGGAAGCGGGAAACCCCCTCCTTTCTATTTGCTCTCACACACCCCTTCTCCACCTTCTCAGCATTCAGAGGCCTCGCTCTCCATTCTCCTTCCCCGCAGGCCTTTCGCGGCTAATGTTTATTCATTTACCACTTAAAGGACGGACACAGCACCCTGTTAAAACTAAATCAAGCTCCATTCATGACATGATCCTTTTCGTCGGGCTCAAAGGGCCCCGGTCCGAGGGGGACCGTGACCCTGAAGACGCAGAGCGAGGGAGGGGTGGGTTTGATCCTATAGCTTTCTGAAAAAGACCGCACTGTCTGCCTCAGCGATGTTTAAGCCGACCAGTGGCGGACGCAGCGAACACGACGGCGGGAATTTAGAGGAGGCGTGCTGGAGATTAAAATATGTCACGCCCATTCAGAGCCGCTGGGATAATGGAAGAAAGGAGCGTTAGAGGAGGGTATGAAGGGATAGTGGGACGAGGTCTTTTCACGGCTCATGACTGATGATTGCCCGTCTTTTGATTGACGTCCAGTGTGGAGCTGAAGGGTGGGAAAGTTCTGGGTGGGGTTGATGTTGAGCTGTGAGAAATGAAGGTTAGGACATTGTGTGTGAGAAGAGAGGCTTTGGTGGGAATCTCCATGCTGCTAATTAGCTGTGACCGTTACAGCCGCTCAGTAGCACGCTGAATATTACATGTAAATGTTTTACCAAGATTAGAAAGGATAATGTGGAATTAAATGTGTGCGTTATGTACAGTGGCCCCAAAATTACTTTGGGCACTCAAACCAGATGTAAAAATCTCTGAATATCATTGCAGGTAACATTTATTATATATATTTTTTCTATTCATATGTATAAATGTTTTAATTTGATAATAATATAAATATATAATTGTGCAAATGTTTTTTTTTTTTTGGCAATTACAGGGATAATGTAAAATAAAATAAAACGGCAAGATACAAAGGGAGGAAGCACATATCACATACACATTATACATAGAGTAAAATCATTTTTAATTTAATGTGGGTGTTATATTTGTAGACAAGTACAAATTTATTGTATAATAAAAATATACAATATGCAAAATATGCTTTTAATTAAAATAATGATAGATAGATAGATAGATAGATAGATAGAAATTAAACATATTTTATATTACAAAAAATTGCTATAACATTGACATTTTTAGGTCTGGCTTGAGTCTTATATACACATATATATATTAAATAATATGATGGAAATTAATGTTATGAATTACTACTGTGAATTTGAGGAGGAACTGAGTTCACACATCCACTAAAAATAACCCTGACACCAGTTGATTAAAAATTATAGCAAAGATGATTCATATGATGACACTCATTTTAACACATTTTAAAATTTGATTATTGTGATACTGTGATACTTGTTGGAGTGGCCTTGATGAATGTACTTACATTTGCATTTAAAGCTTTAATCTTGCAATTAAAATTTTTTGTAATATTTTTCTGTTGGGCTAATGTGCAGGAACCCAATAACCCTCCTCAGATTGTGAGGCTGTGAGTGCTTCAGTGCTCTACACTCATAAACCAGCCTGTAAATCCAGAGTGAGCTCCGTAAAGACGTCCGTCTGAGCCCTTCGTTTGTGTTCCAGTTTCATTGTGGAATCTGGTAGTATTATGGGATGTTGGTGTACATCTCATTTGGGAAAAGCTGCAGTAAAAGCAAGTGTTGATTCTGGTGGAAAGATCTTTTAAAAGTCCTTTGATGAGGATCTTTGTCTAGATTTTTAATAGTGATAGACCAGTATATGGACCAACCTGATTAAGTGGTCGACATTTGGGTATTTTGAGGTCCAAAGCATCAGCTGCTAACTGCCCATTCATCCAATCAACAGAACTAGCATTACCTCAAGAAACAGTACATCAAAATAAGCCAAATGCTTTTTGTTTTGTTTGGCAATTTTCATTTCTGTATTCATGTACAGTATGTGTTTTTCTATTTCGAGAGCAACAGCAGTTTATAAAATGCTAATTTAAAGTAAATATTTACTCTTTTTGATTGTTTTATGAAGTTTCCAAGCAGACAAGGTAAAGTGAAGAAACTAGACCCTTTGGGAGAAGGGCAAAGCTTCTATACACAAGGTCGGGGAGCTGAAATAGACCAATGTGCAGTCAACTAATTCAAAACATCATTTTGACATTGATTGTGTCAGATGGCCGATTTACAGTTTCTCAGTTTGTTCTCGTGTTACTGACAGGCTTGTCAAGAGATCATGCGTTTTCTTTTTTCATATACTTTAGTGAAATTGAATTATATATTGTCAAAATAATTTTGCAATAATTGAGTTGTTTTATGTACTGGAGAATTATATCAGCCGTTGACCAGCCTGCTCTCTCCATGTCTCTTCTCCATTGAATAACCCATATTAGTTGCTAGTATTCAGTTTTTGTATTATTTTCTACACTACTGTTCAAAAGCTTAGTGTCAGTATGATTTTTGTCAATTGTTTGCAATAAGTCTCTTACAGTGTTATTTTAAGTATCATGAAGATGCTATTATAGTTTTTTATTAACATTAATATTTTATTAATATTTTTATTAATGTTTTAAATAAGTTTTAAATTGTAATTTTAGTTAAAGCTTTAGTAATTTTGTGTGAGGATTTATTTATTTTTTTGGGGGGAGGGGGTTCATTTTTGGTAGTTTTATTATTTTATTATTTTTTAAATGGATTTAACTGTAGTTTCAGTTTTAATTAAATATACAGTAATATACAGTAACAACCCTGTGCTGCATTGATTTGCTTAAAAATCATATTATCAAGTCATATTATACGATTTAAAATGACTTTTTTCCCTATTTTATTATATTTTATGCTTCATAAAATCATTCTAATATGTTAATGTGGTGCACAAGAAACATTTCTTATTATTGTCCATGTTGAAAACAGTTGTGCTGCTTAATATTTTTGTGGAAAACATGATACTTTATTAGGATTCTTTGATGAATAGAAAGTTCAAAACAACAGCATTTATTTGAAATAGAAATTATTATAAATGACTGTCACCTTTGATTAATTTAATGCACCCTTGATGAATAAAAGTATTAATTTCTTTAAAAAAAAAAACAAATTTTAGTGACCCCCATCTGTAACCTGATTACTACTCTTTTGATTGTGTTTTGAAGTTTCTTAAGTAGCTTGAATCTTTATTATTATGCATGAAGGTGTTGGATGCCACTGATTCCATAAGCTGGAGGTGTTCCTGCTAGATTTTATTTATTTATTTGTACAATGGCTGCCTTCTGATCCTGTTCCTGACACTCCCCCCCACCTGTCATAATTGGCGACCCGTCGCCGGCTGTGCGTCTCGCACACTCCAGGTATCCGGTGACTCAGAGGGTCGGTAAGTGCCCCTGCAGCACACCGCGGTGAGGAACAAGAGATTAGTCCTAATCCAATCCACTCAATCCTTCTCCTGCGTTCCTCGCGCTGTTCCTTCACCCTGGAGGAGGAGCCGTGGCTTTCAGGTCAGCGCTGGAATCCCTGGCCTGAAAAGAAGCCCACCAGAAAAAAAAGTCTTCTCTTTAGACCCGGTGACTATGGCTGGTTGGCTTTTGAATGGTGCTCTGTGACAAAGACCTTCTTTCACAGGACGGTGGCTGCCAGGAAAGGCAGAATAAATGAGGAGGATGCCACCGCAGATGTGTGAGACGTCTCTGTTAGCGTCTGATTGACGTGAGGCTGCACTCTCGGCCCGTCCCCTCCAGACCAGAGGCACCTGTCTGAGAGTGTGTTGCATTGTCTGACCTGAAGATGCTGTGTGGATGCCACATTTCCCATTTCCCATCATGCTCCGTGAGACTGCATCGATCACACAGACATCTATCGTCTGTAATATATGTGTGAAGTCTCTTCCCCTGTTGAACCGATGCTTTTCTGAAAGCAAAGCAAAGTTTTAATGGTTTAGTAGAAGGAGCCACTTTGTTTCAGTACATTACATTTATAGTGGATCTTTACCATATATTGTATTTGTAATGCATGCTTGAGTATACAGCATTCAGTATTGCATTTAATATTTATGGCTTGATTTTATTTGATTTTTTTTCTTAATTTCAGACTTGCGCATAAAGCTTTTAGTGGATTTTTAATGGATAATTGGCAAAACTGAAGGCAAATGGTGTATGGTAGTTCTGAACAAATAATAGGGAAGATAAAAATAAGCCAATAGCAATAATAAAAATAATAATGATAATGATAATTTATAAATATTCATAAAACAGTTGTTAAAAAAAATCTTAATATCAAAACACCCAGATAAATTTAATAATAATAATAATTTATATATATATATATAAAAAATGTTTTTAAAAATTATCTTAATATCAAAACACTTAAATGTAGTAGTAATAATAATAATAATTTAAGAAATAATGTTAAAATGCTTTTTTTCTTGATTTATTCATATAAAAACACTCA
>NW_015638978.1:191912-214480 GCF_001515625.1 Sinocyclocheilus rhinocerous | reverse complement strand
AATATCAAAACACCCAGATAAATTTAATAAAAATAATAATTTATATATATATATATATATATTAAAAATGTTTTTAAAAATTATCTTAATATCAAAACACTTAAATGTAGTAGTAATAATAATAATAATTTAAGAAATAATGTTAAAATGCTTTTTTTCTTGATTTATTCATATAAAAACACTCAAAAAACACTATTATTATTCAATAATAATAATAATTTAAAAACAGTAATTTAGAAATTGTTAAAATGTTTTTAAAAGGTCATCATATCAAAACACATAAATGTAATAATAAGAATAATGTATAACTATTTATTTAAAGAATAATGTTAAAATGTATTTAAAGTTCATCTTGATATCAAAATACTGAGATACGTTTGTATTTAGCACTTACAAAACAGTCTGAATTTTAATGAAATATTGGAAACGTCTGAAAATGATTCTTTTATTATTAGAATTTATCATCTAAAACATTATGACATTAAAAATACAGACCATTTACTTATTAATTGTTTTAGCATACATTTAAATAATGTAAAAATTTAAATGCAACACAATTGTAAAATAGTACACAATATGTCATTTTACATCACTTTGAAATATAAAAATTCATTAAAAATGAAAAATGATACATAACAGCATACATTAAAAATAATAATCAAATCTGATCATTCAAACCATTATTAAAAGTTATTTTGTAAATTTCTACCATTTTTAGAGTCTTTTGACGTGTCTTTAATACAATTCTAGGAGAAACACTATTATGATGACTTATCATATTACTATAGTAATCATGATATGAAATGCCATGATTAAATGTAGCTCATTTCCCATTTTGTCAGTGTGTGTGTGTGTGTGTGTGTGTTTGCTCTTGTGCTGCCATGTGTTTGTGTATGCTGATCACACTCGTCATGTCTGGCCCCCGCGCCCCAGTCAGGGCCCTGAGGTGGGGCGTCTCACTCAGACTTTGGGATATATGGGTACCACATTGTCCCAAACACGTCTCCTCTCTCCTCCCTACCCAGACGTGTTCTAGGACTGTCTGGATGGCTTTTCCCAGACAGCCACAGGGGCTGAGAGAAGCATGACCCCCTCTGTCAGCACCGCGCTCCAGACAGCAGGGGTCAGAGGTCAAGACCAGCTGTCACTTCACCCCACCATTCCGACTCAATGTTGCATTATAGTCCCGATTAAGGGATGGAGGAATGCAGACGTGCATTCCTCAGGACGTCCCATCAGAGAAAGCCAATGCTGCAACTGTTATTTCATTTATATGCAACAATTAAGCATGCATTAAAACTGCACAGAAATTGATAATAAAGTAGCATGTTAGTTTGGAATAATCTATAATTCAGTACTAAAAATGTAGCATTTTTATGATGAATAGAAATTGCTTTTTTATGAAGTGTGTTTTTAAGGTAAATGTGTTGTGTAAACGCATGTTAAATATCACAGTGTATTATACATGTTTGTTTTATTAATTTGATGGTTTTAAAGAGCATTGAGAGCACTTTTCCTCTCTCTAGAGGGACAGATATCCTTGAGGTGAAGTTCAAGTCCAATGTCTCTCAATTGTCTGACAAACTTTTGTTCAGAGAAAGCCTAAAACAGTCTCAGAATGTGTGTTAACTGGGATAGTCTTCCAATACATGATACAAAAAAAATGAGTACAATACAATACAACTTTGTATCGTGTGTAAGATGGTGAATTTATTTATTTTTCCTTTTACTTGAAAAACTTTGAAACTAGAGAAAATGTTAGGACAGACTGCAAAATATTTTAATTCAGAAATGAAAGTGCTGCCCGGGGCTAGTTGTCACATGAGGGAAAAGTCAAAAGGTGTTTAGCTTTAAAGTTTTTAATGAGAAATCAAATTATACAAATGTGTGTGTGTGTGTGTGTGTGTGTGTGTGTGTTTCTAACAGTGGTATTACATTTAAAATCCTGTTATCATTTGTGTGAATTCTGTTCAAACTAAAATTCTTAGATTCAATATCAGCATATTTTCCCTATATAATGAAGAATTTGAACTGAGGTGAAACTGCAGGTGTTTGTCATAAATGAAGTTAGGTATTTTTCATGAATGTAAGGCTGGGGCCAGTGTTTTAATGTTATTCTTACAATTTTTCAATTACAATATTTCTTGACCAGATGAATGGATTAATATGTTTTCTTTCACATTGTTGCTGTTATCAGATTTGTTTTGTGTTTCATGATTAGGCTACATTTCGTTGAACATCTTTTAATATCAACGTCTATCAACGTGTTTTTTTTTTTTCCTGCAATAACGGTACAAATGTCCAATAACTTATTTTAGGTAAGACTTGTGTCTATGCAGAAGATTCAGATATAAAACCACCCTGAGAAATATTCACTGGAGTAAAAGTGTGACAACTAGCCCCGGTCTACCTTATAGAGGCTGCAAAGCTGAAATCAGCGCGTTTTTTAAAGCTTATTTCCTTTCATGAACATCTCCTGCTTTTTCTTATCTTTTTGCTTTTTGAATTTAAATTTGTGTCCTCGTCTTTTAGCTGTTCAGCGATAAGTTGGGAAAATAATGTTTGATGTTTTAGCTGAAATTATGATCAGCTGATATGTCGAATATATTGCGAAAGTTTTGACGTCTGACCATTTTTTTTCGATTTCTAAATACATCAGGCTTCTATAATCCTTCAGGTTTGCTCATCTGTTTAACGAAAAAACGAAAAAGTTCTGTTTTCAGCACAAATGTTGCACTTTTTCGTACTATCAAAAGGTTCTTAAATCTAAAGCTAATGTGACTGAAAGGACAAGACACGTGCTGGAATAATTCCACATGAAAGGAAATATAGGCTATAATATAATATAACATAACATAATATGATATAATTATATAATGTAGCTTGACCACATGATTAAAACAAAAGCTAATAATAATAACGTTCAGAGAAAGATAAAACATATTTTTACGCACAAACTGTAGAAATGCTAATGCTAGTCTATAGTTCGTGCTTTGTTTCGCGTTCAGTTGGTTTGAACTATTACGTTGTATTTCAAAGTAGACGAAGGCTTTTAACAATTAATCCAATTCAGCATGGTATTGATACAGGCTTTTAAATAGATCTTTCTAATTTTACCAAAACAATTTGACCCTGTTGCTTTGTTTTATATCCTATAAATTGCCTTTTTATATCATAACCATAATTGTTTTAAAGCATAAGACTCAGTAAATGAATAAACAAGCTCATCAAAGCGCTGACCTGCAGCCACATCTGTTCATTAAGAACCGTGCCATCGGCGGAGCCTCGATCACACCATCCCACACCCCGCGCACAAAAGCGACTTGCGTCCCCGCGCTCTGATTGGACAGTCCGCAGCACGGCGCTCAGCCGAGGCTGTGATTGGCCGGTCCGCGGCTGACGTCACTGCAGGAGAGAACATACTGGGCAGGATGCTGAGGACTGGTACCATAGCTGCGCGCCCAGCATCATCGGCATCATCATAATCAATATAATCAATGCTGCTTTGGAGAGTTTGCCACCTGTTGTAAATGTTTCAGTGTCAGCACGCGTCCAGAAAGACTAGAGCGGCTTGTTTTCCGAAGAAATCCATTGTTTGGTGAGCTTGAGAGGCACATTTAGGGAGCAAAGGAGACATTGTGGATTACAGACATGCTGCATGTTTCGTGTGTTCCATGTGCAGTTGCATGAGGATGATGATGATGATGATGCCGTTTGCACGGAGGGATTCACGAGGTAAGCTGTTACATAGCTGAAACGTCTTTTCTTTTCAGTCCATTTCGATTAAAAGAAAATATTAAAGATAAATATCATACTCACATTATCGATGAATTCATAACGCACTATATGTGACCTATTGGCTCTAAATGAATTTACTGGTTATAATTAAAGTCGATTCATTATAAATATGCCTTAAATTTTAGATTTGATCACAAAAAATGCAGAAACCCATTTGGTGTCGTTCATCCTTGACCGTTGAGCCAATGTGAGATAAACGTCTTGTGCTTTATTCTTTTAGACATGAACGTCGACTAATGTCCAACATATGGATGATGATCATAATAAGCGTCATGTTTTAGCTTATAGAATATTTAGCAAAGTGGTCAGAGGTTGCGTGTTTTATAATGAAAGCATGTTCTTTAAATAAGATTTAATTTGCTTGTGTTTTGGATGAAAGTCATAATTAGCAGCCTTAACATATAAAACAAAGTTTGAGGTCTACAATATATATGATACAATTATGTCACCTAACGCTTGGTGCCTGAAACTCATGCACCTATAATTCATGTTTGGGTTAGAAAAACTATTTATGATGCAATTGTGGTATGTTATAAAATAGTAACATTAAATATGATAAACAAAACAGTATTTAAGATGTAACGGTTAGCTGACCTGCAATAAGGAAGGAGTGTGTACGTTTTTGGATATGTAGCTTTACTGAATGTGTGGAACGGTGTGTGTAGTTTTTGCACATCATACTATCATCATGTTGATATTCAGAAAAAATAATAATGATAATATGATAAAAACGATCATTTTGAAGGCATATCATATTTTTGATTATATTAATGGTTTGATGTGTGGTAGGTGTTTTAGACTGTTGAAAAAGATTAATTTTAGATTACAGGAACTGCCTTCAGATACATTTGAGATTTGATATTAGATTTAATTAGAAATATATAAAATACTCACAAATCTGATTCATGTTACTTGACCACCTTAGAAAAAAATAATAATAACAAATAGTGTTAATAAATAATTCTTGGAAGATATATATAATACAAGTATCTTATTTAGCCATTTTGTAGATTTTTTTACTCTAATATATTGAATATTTTATGTATGTAAAATATGTAATATAAATAAATATGTAATATAATTATTTTATTATGTAAAATTATGTAATATAATATGTTTACATTAAATTGCTTTTCTATTTAGTATAATTCATTAATAAACTCTGTGAGACATTTCATGTTTTTTAGTTCTAGGTAAATTGCATTTTTTTGCCATTTCTTTTTTTCTTTTGGCTGTTGATTTGTTTAACAAAACTTGCAATTTCTTTGTAGATGTGTTTTTACATCCAGACCACCAATGTGCCAGCACTCGGGCCTCAAACCTCTTTCTGAGGGTTGGTTTCTCTCTTTGGTTATCTAGCTGTATGAGTTTTAACACTTTTCATAAAGCTAGATAACCGAAAGTAGAAATAATTCTCAAAATCTGTTGAAAACAGCAAGAGAGCACCCACGTTTACCTCAGGTAATTTGACGTATGTTTTTGTTTTAAAAAATCGAATCAGAATTGTTGTCCAGATTGGAATTCATTTGTCTGAATGTGTTGAAACTCATAATAGAAGTTGCCATTAGTAACTAGTCAGTCTAAACCAGTTGTGTGAATGCAAAACAGAACTTTGTCTCCACTGAAATGTGGGAATTTATTTAGCATAATCTGCATTTGTAATGACAAACTTTTAGTTCTTTTCTCTTGACAATCATTTTAAAAGATGGACCTGCACAGTTAGTTTGAAAATCATGCAGGGCTTTTAAAACATTTAGAGAGATTCTCATTTTGTAGATTTGCAGCTCTGTGCTCATTTTGATCATATTGTCAGGTGACATTGGATTCTGGCTGGTGAGATCCTCACTAGCTCAGCAATCAAAAGAGGTACTTGAGGGCTATTTGTTGGGGTCTGTAGCCTAAAGGGAGGCCTTAGGATTGTCCTGTAGTCCAGTTTAGACTCTTTGTGCTGGATTTCCCCGTGTGAAAGGCAGAAACAATGGCAGCAGTACAAACACTTATTCATTCTCTGTATATACACACACAGGGAAAGCAGCCTATCATTGCATTCAGTGGCTCCTTAAACAAGGCTGCATTTAATTCTTTAGGAAAAAGCTCTTGATAGAACAGACATCCATTGCGGTAGGTAATGATACACACTGCTGGCTAATTGGTTAGACTCAATGGAGTGCGTTTATAGCTTTAAAAGCAACTGAGGATATTCCCATGCATTGCTGCAGTTTCTGGAAAAATATTTTAATTCAGAAATGAAAGTGCTGCCCGGGGCTAGTTGTCACATGAGGGAAAAGTCAAAAGGTGTTTAGCTTTAAAGTTTTTAATGAGAAATCAAATTATACATGTGTGTGTGTGTGTGTGTGTGTGTGTGTGTGTTTCTAACAGTGGTATTACATTTAAAATCCTGTTATCATTTGTGTGAATTCTGTTCAAACTAAAATTCTTAGATTCAATATCAGCATATTTTCCCTATATAATGAAGAATTTGAACTGAGGTGAAACTGCAGGTGTTTGTCATAAATGAAGTTAGGTATTTTTCATGAATGTAAGGCTGGGGCCAGTGTTTTAATGTTATTCTTACAATTTTTCAATTACAATATTTCTTGACCAGATGAATGGATTAATATGTTTTCTTTCACATTGTTGCTGTTATCAGATTTGTTTTGTGTTTCATGATTAGGCTACATTTCGTTGAACATCTTTTAATATCAACGTCTATCAACGTGTTTTTTTTTTTTCCTGCAATAACGGTACAAATGTCCAATAACTTATTTTAGGTAAGACTTGTGTCTATGCAGAAGATTCAGATATAAAACCACCCTGAGAAATATTCACTGGAGTAAAAGTGTGACAACTAGCCCCGGTCTACCTTATAGAGGCTGCAAAGCTGAAATCAGCGCGTTTTTTAAAGCTTATTTCCTTTCATGAACATCTCCTGCTTTTTCTTATCTTTTTGCTTTTTGAATTTAAATTTGTGTCCTCGTCTTTTAGCTGTTCAGCGATAAGTTGGGAAAATAATGTTTGATGTTTTAGCTGAAATTATGATCAGCTGATATGTCGAATATATTGCGAAAGTTTTGACGTCTGACCATTTTTTTTCGATTTCTAAATACATCAGGCTTCTATAATCCTTCAGGTTTGCTCATCTGTTTAACGAAAAAACGAAAAAGTTCTGTTTTCAGCACAAATGTTCGTACTATCCGTACTATCAAAAGGTTCTTAAATCTAAAGCTAATGTGACTGAAAGGACAAGACACGTGCTCCACATGAACCACATGAAAGGAAATATAGGCTATAATATAATATAACATAACATAATATGATATAATTATATAATGTAGCTTGACCACATGATTAAAACAAAAGCTAATAATAATAACGTTCAGAGAAAGATAAAACATATTTTTACGCACAAACTGTAGAAATGCTAATGCTAGTCTATAGTTCGTGCTTTGTTTCGCGTTCAGTTGGTTTGAACTATTACGTTGTATTTCAAAGTAGACGAAGGCTTTTAACAATTAATCCAATTCAGATAAAATAACTCCCTCACATTTTCAAACGACCATTCTTTCTTTCTCTTTTTGGAAAATAATTAGCAGATAAATTAGTGGATTGTTTTGTACAGTTTAGTGAAATATTTTTTACACAGTTGTTCAAAATCATCCCATGTTTGTTTTCTGTTTTAATGCCAGGATTCAAAATAACCTTGTCGTTATTCATCTCACACCCGCCGCACAAAAGCGACTTGCGTCCTCGCGCTCTGATTGGCCAATTCGCAGCGCGGCGCTCCGCAGACGCTGTGATTGGCCGGTCCGCGGCTGACGTCACTGCAGGAGAGAACATACTGGGCAGGATGCTGAGGACTGGTACCATAGCTGCGCGCCCAGCATCATCGGCATCATCATAATCAATATAATCAATGCTGCTTTGGAGAGTTTGCCACCTGTTGTAAATGTTTCAGTGTCAGCACGCGTCCAGAAAGACTAGAGCGGCTTGTTTTCCGAAGAAATCCATTGTTTGGTGAGCTTGAGAGGCACATTTAGGGAGCAAAGGAGACATTGTGGATTACAGACATGCTGCATGTTTCGTGTGTTCCATGTGCAGTTGCATGAGGATGATGATGATGATGATGCCGTTTGCACGGAGGGATTCACGAGGTAAGCTGTTACATAGCTGAAACGTCTTTTCTTTTCAGTCCATTTCGATTAAAAGAAAATATTAAAGATAAATATCATACTCACATTATCGATGAATTCATAACGCACTATATGTGACCTATTGGCTCTAAATGAATTTACTGGTTATAATTAAAGTCGATTCATTATAAATATGCCTTAAATTTTAGATTTGATCACAAAAAATGCAGAAACCCATTTGGTGTCGTTCATCCTTGACCGTTGAGCCAATGTGAGATAAACGTCTTGTGCTTTATTCTTTTAGACATGAACGTCGACTAATGTCCAACATATGGATGATGATCATAATAAGCGTCATGTTTTAGCTTATAGAATATTTAGCAAAGTGGTCAGAGGTTGCGTGTTTTATAATGAAAGCATGTTCTTTAAATAAGATTTAATTTGCTTGTGTTTTGGATGAAAGTCATAATTAGCAGCCTTAACATATAAAACAAAGTTTGAGGTCTACAATATATATGATACAATTATGTCACCTAACGCTTGGTGCCTGAAACTCATGCACCTATAATTCATGTTTGGGTTAGAAAAACTATTTATGATGCAATTGTGGTATGTTATAAAATAGTAACATTAAATATGATAAACAAAACAGTATTTAAGATGTAACGGTTAGCTGACCTGCAATAAGGAAGGAGTGTGTACGTTTTTGGATATGTAGCTTTACTGAATGTGTGGAACGGTGTGTGTAGTTTTTGCACATCATACTATCATCATGTTGATATTCAGAAAAAATAATAATGATAATATGATAAAAACGATCATTTTGAAGGCATATCATATTTTTGATTATATTAATGGTTTGATGTGTGGTAGGTGTTTTAGACTGTTGAAAAAGATTAATTTTAGATTACAGGAACTGCCTTCAGATACATTTGAGATTTGATATTAGATTTAATTAGAAATATATAAAATACTCACAAATCTGATTCATGTTACTTGACCACCTTAGAAAAAAATAATAATAACAAATAGTGTTAATAAATAATTCTTGGAAGATATATATAATACAAGTATCTTATTTAGCCATTTTGTAGATTTTTTTACTCTAATATATTGAATATTTTATGTATGTAAAATATGTAATATAAATAAATATGTAATATAATTATTTTATTATGTAAAATTATGTAATATAATATGTTTACATTAAATTGCTTTTCTATTTAGTATAATTCATTAATAAACTCTGTGAGACATTTCATGTTTTTTAGTTCTAGGTAAATTGCATTTTTTTGCCATTTCTTTTTTTCTTTTGGCTGTTGATTTGTTTAACAAAACTTGCAATTTCTTTGTAGATGTGTTTTTACATCCAGACCACCAATGTGCCAGCACTCGGGCCTCAAACCTCTTTCTGAGGGTTGGTTTCTCTCTTTGGTTATCTAGCTGTATGAGTTTTAACACTTTTCATAAAGCTAGATAACCGAAAGTAGAAATAATTCTCAAAATCTGTTGAAAACAGCAAGAGAGCACCCACGTTTACCTCAGGTAATTTGACGTATGTTTTTGTTTTAAAAAATCGAATCAGAATTGTTGTCCAGATTGGAATTCATTTGTCTGAATGTGTTGAAACTCATAATAGAAGTTGCCATTAGTAACTAGTCAGTCTAAACCAGTTGTGTGAATGCAAAACAGAACTTTGTCTCCACTGAAATGTGGGAATTTATTTAGCATAATCTGCATTTGTAATGACAAACTTTTAGTTCTTTTCTCTTGACAATCATTTTAAAAGATGGACCTGCACAGTTAGTTTGAAAATCATGCAGGGCTTTTAAAACATTTAGAGAGATTCTCATTTTGTAGATTTGCAGCTCTGTGCTCATTTTGATCATATTGTCAGGTGACATTGGATTCTGGCTGGTGAGATCCTCAAACAGTATTGTAATATTTATGCAAATTTAATGAAAAAAATATAACTACATTAATTAAACATGTATACATTTAAATATGCTTTATATATGTATATTGAAATGGAAATGTTTATATTATTTTCTTGTTTATTTAAAAATAAAAATACTTACTAAATGAAAATATTATATAGATAATTTTATTATATTTAATTAAATAATTATATAATATTTAATCAAACAAATATAAGTATATTAAATAGAATTCAAATTAATTATATTAAATATCAAACAAGGAGACAGTTGCCATGGCATCAGCTTGGCAATAATAAAGAGTGTTTTTAATGCTGTTTCTGTCTTTTTGGTACTTTCCATTTCTTTCTCTCTCTCTCATTGTCTTGTACTCACTCCTTCCCTCTCACTTTTCATACAGAGTCTTATTTCCATCCACAATATGGCACAATAAAGTAACAACAACAAGGGCACAGCCATCAGAGAGAGAGAGCGAGAGAGAGAGAGAGATGCTTGGAGGAACATGGCAGTCTCCTTTTGCTACATCTTCCCTTCTCCGCCTACCCAGAAACCCCCAGCGCCATCTGTACCCCTGTGGGGTGCGGGAGAATCCGTGCCAGTGCCAGCGGCGACAAAACCCTCGTCAGCGTCCTGGAGCCCCGGTCACTAGCTCACCAATCAAAAGAGGTACTTGAGGGCTATTTGTTGGGGTCTGTAGCCTAAAGGGAGGCCTTAGGATTGTCCTGTAGTCCAGTTTAGACTCTTTGTGCTGGATTTCCCCGTGTGAAAGGCAGAAACAATGGCAGCAGTACAAACACTTATTCATTCTCTGTATATACACACACAGGGAAAGCAGCCTATCATTGCATTCAGTGGCTCCTTAAACAAGGCTGCATTTAATTCTTTAGGAAAAAGCTCTTGATAGAACAGACATCCATTGCGGTAGGTAATGATACACACTGCTGGCTAATTGGTTAGACTCAATGGAGTGCGTTTATAGCTTTAAAAGCAACTGAGGATATTCCCATGCATTGCTGCAGTTTCTGGACTGGACACTTAAGATTTTCCCCTAAAATGGAGGCTATTCACTCTATGTTCTGCAGCCCCGGCACAGGGAGGAAGGGAGGCCATCTTGACGGAGATCTTACACGAGAAGCTAAGATGGCTGGGCTGGCACATGAGGTGAGTTGCATCATGGTCTTTATTTTGTGCGTGTGTGTGTTTATTGGGGATATTATAGCCCCCTTCATTTGCCCCCTCCTTGCTTCTAGCCTATCTGATCTTACTACATTAATTAGCGAGAGGGTTTTGGCGGGGGCTTGGCAAGGAAGAGGGGGAAGCAAAGGAAATAAATGAACTGGCAATGACTGTAGCAGCGACTGCCATCTTCCTTTGTTAAAGCTGCACGAATCGATTTATTTCGATTTTTACATGTTCAAAAGTTTTCGAATTCGGGGCTGCGTAAATGCAAAACAACAAATGCATGACTTCAGTTCAATTCCAGTTTATTTGTATAGCGCTTTTCACAATACATGTTGTTTCAAAGCAGCTTTACAGAAAAGACTTGTTTCAATGTTACAATTAGGAAGTATTCTGCTATCTGCCAGAGCTGAGTGTATCAAAGCAATCTAGCAGTAATGGACAACTGTGATGTAATACATGTTATGTAGTTAGTCAGCGTCATATATTCAGACACAATGAATGTGTAGCGATTACAACTTGTGCTTGTAATGATTACAGTATTAGGATAATATTACAATATAAAGACAATATTTGATAGTTTGGTATGTCGTTTCAAAGTTGGCGTAATTTGAAGTCTTTGCAATTGTTGGTGAATTGTTTAAAGAATGAAAAGACTGTTGAATTAGCGAATGCATGAATGCATTAATATATGAAAGCATGAGTAGACATTTATAATCTTTTGAGAACGGCAGTCAATGTAAATTTAGATAAGGCAAGTCAAATGCATGTAATTTAGAATTAGTTTGAAAATGTTCTCATTCAAAACACATCAATTCATATTATATGTCTTTTTGCCCATGCTTTTATTATGGCCTTACATCAATTAAGACTAGCTCTAAAAAATGTATCTATCACACTTAAAATAAACTAGCGAAGGCGAAAAGATGATGAAATAGTCTATAATATTTTACATAATTTTATATATATACTTAAATATACACTTGTCTGATCATTCGTACTGCAATTACAAAAAAATATTTGTGCACATATATACATAGTTTTCCTAATATATTCATACAAATTTGAACCTCAAATATTGATAAAAAAGCTTATATATTCATATGAACATCAGTGAATGATATATGTGATGTATACACATATTTTCCATACATAAAAAAACTAAAATACAACTAATTGTAGAAGTCACAGTATCTTGGTGTTGTTCATTGGCTTCACAGACACAATGCAATTTTCCAAACAGCGTGGGTCGCCCCTCTGCCTCCCCTCAGTCTCAGGCCCTGGCAGAAACGGCCCGTCGTGCCCCTGGCGATCTGGTTTGGGGTTTTCTGAAAGGCAGGGAGAGGGTGAAGCTGGTATGAGGGCCGGCGTGGGGCCGGGGCCCGGGGCCGGCAGCTGCAGCATGCGTGCCTTTAATGAACAGAACATGGTGTCGGACATTAATATTCTGCCCAGCTCGCGGCTGGTCCCTCGCTCTCAATGGAGGCCCCCCTCCTTTATAAAGAGCTCTGCTTTCCCACCATTGTCAGGGCCGCTGCTCCTGCAGCACTAGAGAGGGGGCAGGGTGGGAAACACCGATGCAGACCAGACACCACCAGATGCCAAAGACACGAGACGGTTATGCAGATCGCAGAGCCTTTGTGTGTGTGTGTGTGTGTGTGTACAGGGGTGTGTATGTTTACAGACGGAGGGTGTTCGCCACCTGATCATCTTAATTACTTTGCATGTAGTTAATACGTGTCTGAGTCTGAGTGGGATGCTGATGTAAATGGGCCAAGTGTGTTTTCGTGCATTAATAGAATGCGTTGAAGGTTATATTGTTCTCTATTGTTTCTTGAGTGCAGATTTAGCTGTTAAATTAAAATAATATTTTGTTTTTAGTACATTACCCTATCCTAACAAACCATACATCAATGGAAAGCTTATTTCATTTCAAAACAATTTACCCTTATGACTGTTTTGTGGTTCAGGGTCACATATAAAGTTATTTGCAGTCCCAGTGCAACTGCAGCGATGTACTTAATGTACTTATTGTTGTTGAAATATATTGAGAAATGTCCTCAGGTATTCATTGTTTCAGATCCAGTAAAGAACGAAACAGTTGTTTGTTGATGAAATTAATAGACCTCTGGGAAACGTACAAGGCTGCATGGGTTGGTGATTTGCATCGGCACTGTGATGAAGGTCATATGACATCAGAGGCGGGCACCTTGTGCACTGTGAGCTCCGCAGAGTACAGAAACAATCAAACAACAACCCCACCTCAGTTTCCCCTCATCTAAGAGAGGGCACAGAGATACAGAGAGAGAAATGATAATGCTGATAATAAGCCATTACAGTGATAGAGATTTGAAAATTAAAACAGAAAGGAAGGAAAATAGGCAAGGGTTTGTGGCGACACATTGCGAGACTGATCGATTCAGAGGGTGGAAGGAAGGAGGTGTGGACGCGTGATGAAGAGACATGTTTTAGTTCCACTAGTGGCTCACGATACTGTAAACCTCAGGTCTGCGGTCACTTCCTCTGCTCTAGTTGGACGCCCAACATAAGGGACAAAAATTCATATATCAGAATTGCATATGTGATAGTTCAACCATCTCAGACATATTAAGTGTTGATAACACTGTATGCTAGCAAAACTACTCATACACTACCGTTCAAAAGTTTGGAGTTGGTAAGATTTTTAAAATGTTTTTGATAGAAGTCTCTTATGTTCATCAAGGCTGCATTTATTTGATCAAAAATACAGTAGATCTTAAAATGACATTTATTCCTGTGGTGCAAAGCAAAATCATTCTAATATGCTGATTTGCTGCTCAAGAAACATTTATTTTTATTATTACAGTAAAAAAAAAAAAAAACAGCATTTCTATTGAACAAACCTCTACTGAGATTGCTTTTAATGGTTACGTTCCCAAAGTCCTCAGTAATATAAAACTTAAAATAGCAATAGTAATAATAATGAAAATAGTCATTTTAAATGAACTTATTTTGCCTTGAGATTCTTATAGTTCCTCTGACCTAATTAAAACCCAGCAGGCAGATGTTATTAAAGCTTTAACCCTTTCGCGGTCCGGGGGCACCTTATCGGACTGAAAGGGCACTGTAGCGTCGGCGATTAAAGGGGCGATTAAAATCCCCGCATGCACGCCACTGTATTACAGTGTGTACAGCAATCAGATAATCTTAGTATGTGAAAAGGAATATGAGATATGTGAAAAAATATGGTATATATAGATATCAGTAAACATTAAATATGTTATTTGCATTAAAAACATGCAAATTGCTGTCAGAGTTGTGGTGCAGTGGACTATTTGACAGCTCTTTTCTGTGTCTAAGATCATTTAAAAAGTCCCAAAACATGCTAATCGCTGAATAAGACAGGAGTATTTCAAGGTTAAAAGCAAGTTCATTACCTCAGATAATAACCCTAACCTAAACAAAAAAGGGATTAACAGTAATGCACTTCCAGTGGAAGTCTATGGGGAAACTGCACAACAGCTGTTTATTTCATTTCTAATCCAAATTATTTTAGAAATTGTTTCGTATTTTTATGTTACCCCGAAACCAGCAAAAACATGTCTATCAACAAAGCTTAGTTTGTATTGAACCTGTGATATTCCATCTGCTTGACTGTAGACAATCGCCATGCTTTTTGATCGTGTGCTGGATGATAAAGAGAAGTGCCTTGCATTATCTGTTAACACAGTCCGGTAAGATTAAATCAAGATCATGTCTGCTGTGTATTTAGGTCAACAGCCATGAGCAAAAGTCTGTCGTCTTTATAGGTCTTTGACTGTGTGTTATTAAACTGGGCTAAAATCGCACTCTATCAACTGAATCTGCTTTTAAACAGTAACAAGGGAAGCTGTTAAAAGCTGTTAAAGTTAGTAACTATAAGTGGTAAAGTTACTAATCACCAGAAAATATTATTATTTCTACTTCTAGGTGTTAATAATGTAAACAATATCCGTCATGTGCCATTCAGAGCCCTAAATGACAGTAAATGTAGGTCAAGTTTAATCTTAGTCTCTTAATACAACTTTGGCCAAGAACTAATCTATCTAGAAGCCCGGATCTTTAAAGTACAGACGGATGTTCCTACATCCGCATTTTTGTTTTTCATTACGATGATGGGAAACCCTTAAGATGAGCATCAAAACAGAAGCACTTGACCTGATTTTTGAGTCGGATTTGGTTCCGTTGTCCGATTTCTAATGGGACAAAGTCAAGGCATCATTCGCAGATGTTATGTGGGTTTGTTTATGATTTAATTGCTGGAAATGTGTATTACAGCACAAGTCGATTAAATTACCCGAGTGTTGAAAAAGATGTTTATAGTTTATTTATTAGGGCTGCTCATTAGCTGATGCAAAGCGCCTGTAACCCTTGAGGCTCGTGAGTTGAATTGAGCCTCTGTGATGAAACGCAGGAAAGAACTGATGAAGAGAAAAGCAGACGCTCCTCAAACAATAGGACTTGAAGGAATAGTTTACCCAAAAATCTAAATCCTGTCATCATTTACTCACCCTCGTGTCATTCCAAACCTGTATGAATTTGTTTTTCCCTCTGTGGAACACAAAAGAAAGTCTGTTTTTGTCTACATAATGAAAGTCAAATGGACTTTGGCACAAGTTTGAGATATTTTTTAGAATGTCTTATTTTGTAGACAACATGAGGGCGAGTGAAAGATAACACCATTTTTATTTTTTTAAGGCAAGACATACAATCAAAATGATGAGTGGTGAATTTTGGGCTCTTTTGCTTCCATGAAATGTCATCTTTCTGAATAGTGGGGGGAAAAAAACAAGTGTTTATTTTATTTCACTTTATCTATATGCCAGAAATGTCCAGTAGCACTTACATAAACCAAACTTTACTGTTTTATTCATATCTATATTCTGAAGGTTTTTACATAGTGGTTTGTTCATATATCATTCGCCTGATTTATATAACATTTTATTTCTGGCTGCTGACAGTTGACATTTTCTGAATCATGGAGTAATATTAGGGTTAAGGGTTTTTACAAAAGCTCCATATATGTCAGCAAAATGAAACAAGAATTTTGAACCTGTGTTCAGATTTCTATAAAACCCTGTTTCCACCACGGGACAAAAAAAAATTATAACAGAGGTAATTGCGACTTTTTTATTTCACAATTTAGATGTTTTTCTTGGAATTTTAACTTTTTTTTCTCGCAATTCTTCTTTTTTTTCTTCTCAGAATTATAAAATTAGTTATAAAGCCAGAATTGTGAGATGGAAACTCACAAATCTCACTTTTTTTTCAGAATTGCAAGAAAAATAAGTCTGAATTGTGAGATAAAAAAGTCTCAGTTACTTTTTTTATTTTTGTATCCCATGATGGAACATGTTTCCATAGATTTCTGTGCATTTTTAATTACATACTGCCTCATGTCCGTATTTATAAATTTCAGTAAAATTGTAATACAAAATTTGATGTCTTACCGTACTGTTATTAAGTAACTGGGGAAGTATGGTGATATCTATTAGTTAAAAATGTTACCCTATTCACCTGAGCTGTCTAATTTCTAATTTCACCCACTTCTGAAGGGTGATTGATTTTACGACAGGTGAAACGAACAGTCAGGGAAGTCAAGTTCAAGTACACATATGTCTAGACCGTCTCGTTCCATACCGTCCCTCTTTCTTCGCATACGGGGGGTCTGTTTGCCCTTTGACCCGTGTGTAAGTTGCTATGGAAGGGCGGCGAGAGGGTTCAGTAATGTTCCTGTGAAAAGGCCGTGCTGTCAGGGCTGTCTAGTGACGTCCCCCCTTCCCCCCCTCTCTCCGCAGCTGGGCACGGTCCTGGAGCCTGGGAATCTTTGGGCTCAGACCTGGTCCACCCCCCCATTGAGGCTCAGTCTAGCCGTACCCTCACCCCACCATCTGCACGCCGCCGGTTTCAAGTTCAAATCGTCTAGCCGTACCCTCACCCCACCATCTGCACGCCGCCGGTCTCAAGTTCAAATCTAGTCCCATAATGCACATATGATGCACAGAGGTGCAAAGGTTTGGTTGTAATTGCAGTAATGCATGTGTGTTTTTATGCACTGCTCAGTAAATACAAATGGAGCTCTGCCAAGACCGCCGTCTTGTAATTGGTTGGCGCTGATGAAGGTGTGTGTTGGAGTCGGAAAGAGAATTACAGTGTGTAAGAATGCGTGTGTGTGTGTGTGGTTGTCGGGCAGCAGGAGGGTATAATAAAAGGAATAATTTGCATAAGCTGCATGGAGCCTGAAGAGGATGTTCGGAGAAAAACAACAAGAAAGAAAAAAGGACAAATCCTACGTTGCGCGGGCAGAAAGAGAAAGCGAGAGCTTGCGTATAGGGGAGAGGATGGAAATGAACAGAGAAAGACTTGAAGCTGCTCCCCTTTGGTAATGAAAGGCATCAGGAACCTCAATGCATACTATTTGAACACTGTGACAGAGCGCTTACACTGTTTACAAAGGCCTATTGAGGAAGAGAGAAAGAGATTGATTACAGATCATCTATTTTGCTTTTGATGAGCGTGGAACATGGGAAAATATTAAAATTGTATCATCGTCACTCTGCGGCCTCTGTACGTCTCTGTGTGAAGCTGTATTGTGGATTGTGTTTTGAGCGGCAGGCACAATGGCATGTTTTATTCTGATCGTTTGCCTAATTTACCCACATAATGTCTGTGCAATTAAAAGATCACTGTTTAAGGAAGCAGGTCTTTTAGATTGTACGTTAATGCACCTCTAAGTATAAGCACCTCTGTTTCTCTTTTACAGATATGGATGAACTCGGTGGATTCACACTTTGTCGAAAATTAGTCGAAAATCGACAAATTATTCATCCAGAGAGAACAATGGGAGCCATAAGAGGCACATAAAATCATGTTGATAATGATGATGTGTGTGTATATGAGAGCAAAAGTATTTTGTCTTTAATAAAAAAGAATTGTACTGTACTGTATTATACAGTATTTTCATTAAGGTTATATTTTATATGTGTTTTTTATGTTTGCTTTTTTCTGATGTTTTATTTTCATTTAATTTTATTTATAGGCTAAATAAAAAATTTCTGATGTATATTGTATTATACGGATGAATAAAAGTGTGATTCAAAAGTGAATGATATGAATCAGCTTTGTATTTGCATTTTACTGACGTCAGATTGTGTCACACCTGGCAAACCAGTGAAGAGTTAATTACTGTGAGTTAATTAGCTTAATTTGTGGGCTTCATAAAACACTTGTATATTGTTGAGAATTATGATCATCCTGAAGGGCAGATTTCAACGGGCAGCGTTTTGAAAAGGTTTGTGTTTTAGCTACAAGGTTTTCAATAAGATATTTTAATAAGAACCCTTAAAATATAATAAATGACTTTAGCACGATTCATTTCCAATCCAAATTTGTTTAAAAAATGTTTTAAATAATAATAGGCTACACCTTTTAGAAATAGAAAAATACCCTGCAGAAATTATGCGATTTGTCGTTAAAATGTACTATAAATTGAAATGGCTGTAATTGGATATCTGTATTGTTTTAGTTATTTATTTTACTATAAAACCAAATTTCACAAGCACACACACATGTATAATTTTCTACTCGTTCACGCTATAGGCTTATCAGTTTCTCTTATTCCTCGTGCGTTCATGCAAATGACTGTGCGAGTTTCTCTATCAGTGACCTCTATGCCAGCTAGCAGTAAGTGTTAATTAGCCAATGAATAGAGGAGATGTGAAGACCAGACGCTAAAACGGGCTGGGAATTCCGCACGCGAATTCACTAATCCTACTATGGCAAAGGATTTCCAATTCATATTCATAAACTAAGCGTTCGACATTTGGAAGGATACCGAGCAACGTCAGCACGACCTACTTAGTATTCAAGAGACAAACGCTCCCCATTGGAAGGTTACGAATCAACGTCAGCGAAATCAAATAAATATTCAAGACACGAGCTTTCAGCATTGGAAGTTGTAGCAAGTGACGTCAGATGGCCTACTTAATATTCAAAAGCTAAGCTTTTGCCATAGTAAGATTCATAAATTCTCGTCAAGGAAAGGATTTTCGTAACAGACACTATAACATAAGCTGTGTATATGTGTGTACAGCTGTGGAAATGAAGAAGAAAAAAAAAAAATCAGCATAATTAAGTAGACTACCTTTACATATAAGGAGCACAAACGCTTTTAAAATATGTTACTAATTATGTTATTTAAAAGAAATGTAGCCTACTGTGTACCTCAGTATCCTTCGTTGACAAACTAGACCAAACGTAAATTAGATTCACATTGATTAACAATATTTCAGATTATTGAAGATTATAGATTGTATTAGTTCAATATTGGGTTCTGTACTGAGAACATTTTATTGAAAAAAGAACACTTTTCAAACATTTAAAACATGTAAGGCAAATTTTTCAACCATGGACAAATGTGATCTTGTAAAATAAATCATTATTATATAACATAATAAGTATAAAATTCCAGATTTAAATTTATTTTTAATTTTTTTATAATTACCAGTTATAGTACATTGAATTTATATTGATTGTATAATGGATGACATTGGGATTTTTTTCTTATTTAAATTTATATGTTGTAATTGTACCTGTAATTTTATACATGATTCACCTCAAAATATACCATGAATACATAAAACAAACAAAAAACACAAGATGCATTTTCTTTACCGGTAATTACCTTGACACCTTAAGACCAGACCAATAAATGAACACTTAATGGAGTTCAGATGAATGAATATCAGATGGACAGAGACCAGCTGGTCACTCCCTAGAGGACAATAAACTGGACCAAAATGACAGAGGTCATAGTTCAGAATGACAGGTCGAGAACTCCTAATTGAGTGGCGATTTCCTCTTTCTCCCCAGTGACCACTGAGGTCCCTAAAACGTCTGCATGTCAATGAACCCATATAGAGACCAAAGAGAGGTAACGGCTATGAAAAATAAGAATTGATTTATTTATACATTTATTTAGTTTTATTTTATTTTAAATGATTGAATTCTCAATTAAATTATACACAACAGACATTTGATTTAAGCTAATTTTTCTTTTTTTTGTGCAATTTGTGTTTTAAATAATTTTACAAACAATAGGAAAACAAGTGTTCTATCAGATAGATAGATAGATAGATAGATAGATGGATAGATACATTCCACAACTGTTGATTTTCTTTCAAAATGGCAGGATTTCTGTCTCTTCATGAGGATATATGTATATTGTACGCTAGCATACCAATAGAGCCGGAGCCTGTGAACCCCCCTGATCCTATGACCTCTCTCTCCCAAACATGAATAGCATCACTCAAGGCCTGGACAGGCTTTTCAACCAGCCTGAGTCGTGCCTGAGCTCCCAAACATGATGATTTAATGTATCCTCAGCCCCCCGGGTAGCTTTTGCAGGGACTAACAGAAGTTTGTTTAAGACACAAACCCCCTCTAAAGACATGCCTCCCCATCTAAAGCTTTCTCTCAGTTACACACAGGCAAACGTCCCACCCCTCCTGTTCTTCAGTCTCCACACTTGGCAAAATTAAGGGTCTGATCTAACAAGGGCTCTTTCATCTGCTGAGAAAAGCAGTATCTGTTCAACTGGCTTCTATAGGACTACGCTGGCAAAGAAAAGAAAGAACATTTACTCATTCTGAACTGAACCCATAATAATCTACACATTAAATCACTGCAGAAGATGTGAGAGAATTACCCATGTTAACGACCAATTGCAAAAAAAAAAAAAAAGAGAGATTTGTTAAAAAATATAAAGAGATACTTTACTGTATTATGCTGAATTTACTATATTTATTGCAGTTTTTACTCCATATCATTAGAACGAACAAAAAATGCAGGTTTATACGTAATTTAAATATAAAAGGACTCTTTACAAAAATCAGCTTTAATGTTCTTCTGTGAGGCTGACATCTCTGGATTATCTGAATTGTTTCTTGTTGCTTTTTTTCCAATGAATAGGCCTATTATAAATGCATATGTTAATGTTTTTATTGTTGAAAACAAATAAAATAGTTAAATCAATCATTAAGAACAATGTGATTTTATTTTAAATTTCAGTTTAGGTTTATAAACCGCAATATGAATCAGCTTCTGTTATTTGATGTTAAAACACATTATTGTTTCAGTTTCTACGTTGAAATATATATAAAAATGTTAAGTTACAAATAATTAAAGAATTTAGTCTCATTCTGAAAGATGTTCATTTTCTATGGCGATAGCGCCCTCATGCGACAATATTAAGACACTTGAATTCGACAAAAGTTCCTCTACAAACATTTTCAGAGCGACTTTGTAAGGTAATGTAGTAAGACTATGTTCAAATAGTGTCATGTTGTTTGTCTTTTTAGTGAGGGCATTGCATTTAAAATAAATAACATGCACTATCAAAGTTGTGAAGTATTAAGTAACAGTACACCTGTAATCGCAATATGATTGATTAATATGAGGCAGTTTTCGTGGAGTTAAATGTTATTTATGTGTTGTGAGTGTACCCTACGTTTTCTAACCATATAAATAAGAAAACGTTATTCAAATGGGAAAATCACGACCCCGGCAGGACTCGAACCTGCAATCTTCTGATCCGAAGTCAGACGCCTTATCCATTAGGCCACGAGGCCACACTTGTAAACTGTAGGAATATCTGGAAATAAGGGAAAAAGAGCGACTTTGTAAGGTAATGTAGTAAGACTATGTTCAAATAGTGTCATGTTGTTTGTCTTTTTAGTGAGGGCATTGCATTTAAAATAAATAACATGCACTATCAAAGTTGTGAAGTATTAAGTAACAGTACACCTGTAATCGCAATATGATTGATTAATATGAGGCAGTTTTCGTGGAGTTAAATGTTATTTATGTGTTGTGAGTGTACCCTACGTTTTCTAACCATATAAATAAGAAAACGTTATTCAAATGGAAAAATCACGACCCCGGCAGGACTCGAACCTGCAATCTTCTGATCCGAAGTCAGACGCCTTATCCATTAGGCCACGAGGCCACATTTGTAAACTGTAGGAATATCTGGAAATAAGGGAAAATCCTCTGACTGCAACATTAGATGTATCATGTAGAGAAGCGAAAGCGAAGGGAATCTCATGAATATTAAATAAGTAAAGCTGATGTTGCACCACTCACGTAACCTAACGTTACTTAATATTCAGCCAAGCTAGTGCGATCTGAACGTGAGCGAGGTAGTCTCGAATTTTTATTTTATTTAAACTATTTGCTGACTATTTTCAATTCAATTATTTTTTTAAATTATTTAGGTGAAAAATAGTCTCCACCACTGATGAAAATATCACACAGACGGCGTTATCTTGCGGTACCAAACACTAGGTGTCGCTGTGAGGCAAGTTGCGCTTCATAGAAACATAGGATTTCTTCGGATAGAGCTGTAGTGCATCCGAATGTGTTTTGGTCAATTGTTGTACGTAGGAATAAAATATTGTCTTTTAATATAAGAAACCGATTTGCAAGTATACTAGCATGGACAACAAAG
>NW_015638978.1:188505-189789 GCF_001515625.1 Sinocyclocheilus rhinocerous | reverse complement strand
AGGATTTCTTCGGATAGAGCTGTAGTGCATCCGAATGTGTTTTGGTCAATTGTTGTACGTAGGAATAAAATATTGTCTTTTAATATAAGAAACCGATTTGCAAGTATACTAGCATGGACAACAAAGACACATTGTTTGGACGACAAACATATTTATTGTTGCTGCTTTGTTGTCCATGCTAGTATACTTGCAATCGGTCTTTGTCAGGTGACGTCACACTCACGAGAATCGAAGTGCATTTTGGGTATCGCCGCCATTTGTAAGGTATCAAAGCCGAGGTGTTCTGTAGTTGGAGAATTGTCTTTTTCATTTGATTTAAAATGGTACGTTCTTGTTGTGTTAAAGTCTGCAATAGTGAATTACATGATAGAAAAGGTCAAAAACTCACCACGAAGAAAGATATTTTAGGTCTCACACTTGAAAAAAAGACTAAACAACAAGAGGCCTCACGGCATCAGATGGCCTGGCTTGCAGCTGTGATATGCAAAATCATCATATTTGCCAACATATCTCCGGTTATGTTCGTTTACCCTCGACATTTTCATAAAGGTAAGAGATTTTTTTAGATGTGCTTATTTTCTGTTTTCTGAAGTAGCCAACATTATATTCACATGTTATTTAGGGTCAATGCTATTAAACAGACAACCAGGGAGCAGGTGAGCAGAAACGGGTCATGTAACGTTACCATGACCGTATCTACTTGGTTTGCATCTGTTTCTCAAGTATGACGATTTAATCGGTCTTTACTGCAGGGCTCTGTACACTTTTAGCTCACTGCTCAATGCAACGATACCTTCAAAATGGCGCCTCGGTGACGTCACACATAATAAACGCACGTGACTGACAAAGACCGATTAACCAACGGTGGTTAATCAGGTATTTTTAAGTATTGTTGTCAATTCATAATATAATGTGACAGATATGAGTTTATGAATTCTCATATTAAATAATATAAATAATATGCTCTAGCAAAATATTCAGAATACGTATGTCTGCACTAAATAAAACCGAACTTAGCCCCATCTTATGTACTTTTTACTTTTAGCTCTGGAAACACATACAGGTGCATCTCAATAAATTAGAATGTCGTGGAAAAGTTCATTTATTTCAGTAATTCAACTCAAATTGTGAAACTCGTGTATTAAATAAATTCAATGCACACAGACTGCAGTAGTTTAAGTCTTTGGTTCTTTTAATTGTGATGATTTTGGCTCACATTTAACAAAAACCCACCAACTCACTATCTCAACAAATTAGAATACTCCATAAGACCAATAAAAAAAA
>NW_015638978.1:171704-185143 GCF_001515625.1 Sinocyclocheilus rhinocerous | reverse complement strand
CTTTCCAACAATTCACTAAAAATGTTTTTATGAAGTATTCTATTTTATGTTCTTATGAAGTATTCTAATTTGTTGAGATATTGAATTGGTGGGTTTTTGTTAAATGTGAGCCAAAATCATCACAATTAAAAGAACCAAAGACTTAAACTACTTCAGTCTGTGTGCATTGAATTTATTTAATACACGAGTTTCACAATTTGAGTTGAATTACTGAAATAAATGAACTTTTCCATGACATTCTAATTTATTGAGATGCACCTGTAATATAATAATAATAATAATAATGAAATATTATTAAATATAATATTTACAATTATAGAGTATAATGTTTTAAAATGTAAAAAATGTAAAAAAAAAAAAAAAAAAAGGGAAAAATATGCTCATACAAAAGACAACATTTTTACATATTTTAACTGGAAAACAAGTTGAAAAAGATATTTAAATGACTTGTTAAGAAGTATTTTTTTTTAATGTGTACTACAATTCAAAAGTTTGGGGTCAGTAAGATTTTTTTGAAAGAGAATAATAGTTTTTATTCTGCAAGGATGCATTAATTTGGTACCAATAGATTTCTATTTCAAATAAATGCTGTTCTTTTGAACTTTCTATTATATAAAAAAAAAAAAAAAAAAAAAAAAAAAAAAAATATATTTGAATTATCAATATATTACATTTAAATAGATATTAATAATTTAAAAAACACATTGCTTTGAAGTGTGACTGAGCTTTTCAAAATTAACATCTAAAAGTTGATGGAAGTACATAGCCAATCCTGACATGGCTTAATGTGGTCTTAGAGATGCATCTCTTTAACCTTTGTGTTTATTTTTCATTTACAAGGTTCCTCTGAGGAAGTGAGTATGTTTGATCTGAGGCTCTAATAATATGATGCTAGAGTTTGGGTAAGATGGTGCTCCACCTCTGTGAAACCCAAATCCCAGCAGGGCTCAGATCGGACCCGTCTGAACCCCCTCAACATCCAGATGCTCTCCAGGAACCTGCAAGAGCAGATGTTTCGGGGTCAGACACGGGAGTACACAGACGAGGATGTTGAACGCATGTGTGTGTTTCACTCACTTTCCTGACGAGCGTGACTGACGCGCTGCAAGCGGAGAGCTGTATATCTCATTTCTGTTCACCTTCAGAGTACTTAGGGAGGGGGGAGCAATCGAACTCGTGTTCGGACCAAGCAATCGAACCAAGTGTGAAGACACTTGGAGCAACATAAACTCTGGGGAAAGGAACGGCCCTGTTACCTGACGTAGAACTCAAGTTACCTCAGCTGTACGGCAATGACACTGACGGACACTTCTGTTTACTTGCCCAAAAGCAGAGCCTTCCTTACCCAGATGCGGCCAGTCAGCTTCAGAGAGCACGGCTGACGACTTCCCAGGATGCCCAAGGAATGGGCTTGGGAAGTGGGCTGGACTCGGTATGGGCCGGGAATTTCCCAGATGAGAATTAGAGGTGAGAGGTGAGATTAATTCCAGACTATTTTGAGACTGATTTCAAATGTTTCTTTACTTGCTTGATTGTTGATTCTGAGGGTGTAACAATGTTAAAATTCTATATTATTTGGTCTTAAAACACTAATGGATAAAAAGTAAAACAGTGAAATCTAAAATGCTAATCATTTTAAAAGCTAAAAGCAAATGTTGGCATCAGAACATTATATTGTACAGTAGGCTTTCCCAAACTGGGATTTACGAAAGAACTGCAAGGGGTTCATGAGTTGATAAAAGCGAATAATTAATTAAATCAAATGAATCATTTAAAAATAAAAACTATCAAAATAAAACACTTTAAATATTTTATCTGTTTACCTGCATGATATGTGACCGTTGACCAGCATCAGAAAACCGTGAACATGCCAATGGGTTGTTAAATTATTAATTATTAAATATTACTAATCTCAGGAAGTATTATACAGAAAATATTTTATGTAAAAGGAGCTTGACTGACAAAAAGGTTTGGGAATCCCTGCAGTGTTATTAACTTAAACTTGGAAATGTTGACAAGTGACTGAAGTCTGTCTTGAAGTATTAAAATGACTAAAACTGAAATAAAATAAAGCGAAAATTAAAACTATTAAAAATAATTTTTGTTAATTAAAATAAATCTGAAATAAAAATATAAATATTGGAAGAAAAACTTAAACTTAGAAATGATCTTGACAATTAACTGAAATAATAAAGTGTAAGTTAAAGTACTAAAACTACTATAAAACTGATAAAAGCACATAAAAACACTAAAAGTTAAAATCAAAACTGAAAATATAAAAATTAAACCAATTTAAAATAATATTATATAAATAATATATAATAGTATTATATATTATTCTATATTTACTTATACTAATATATACTGTACTAATATCCAGAATTAACTGATACTAAAAAAATTCAGCAAAAATCTCTAATATTGGCCAAAGAAAAAATATGATACCCTATATCATGCATGTGCCTTTGGGTGGTTCTCTGCTGGGCTCCAAAATGCGTTTCCTGGACACAATGAGTACCACATGGCAATCTCAGGTCTGACAGGATTCCAGCGCTCACTCTGGATGGCTAGCAATTACGGCAAGAGAAAAGGGCTACAGGAAGTGAAGGAGCACATGAAGCGCCTCAGCCGAAGCTCTGAGGGCCCGATGGTTTGTGCAGACCTTGCAGCTTTTGACAGATCAGCCACAATAGTTTACAATACTGCAAACCAGTAACAAATTGTATATTTTTTCTCATGCAGATGGGAATGGGTTGATATCAGCAGTATTAATAACCTTGCTGATGTTCACGCTCTCTACGTGGGAGTAGAACCGTTGAAGAAAGAACCTAGGGATCTGTTCGTGAAGGGCAGCATGTCGGACATTAGGACAAATTTTCAGGTAAGCAGGACGTTTAAAAGAAATAGCTCACCAAGAAACAAAAATGAGCTGAAAATGTACTCACCCTCATGCATCTCGGATGGCAAATTTTCATATTTGGGTGAACTGTTTATTTAAGGAGCCAACAAAATGTCTATGCTAAGTTATACCTTTTCATACATTAATAAAAGTACAAATAAAAGAATAAATGAATGAATAATGTGTTTCCTGAAGTTATGTTGTCTTTATCAGGAGCTGATGCAGTATTGTGCTCTTGATGTTTTGGCCACACGAGGTCTTCATTCAAACAGTATATGTGCACAAGGTTTTTTTTTTTTTTTTTTAATAATCTAATAAAGGTATTTTAAAAAAATTACACAAAATTTTTTGTTGAGCATGAGGCTTACTTGTAAGGGGAAGTTTTTTTTTTTCTCCAAGCAGGCCGATTTTTTTTTTTCTTTTTCTTTTTTAAAACAACATATATATTGTTTATCTTTTTAATTCTTCATATAAACCATAGTTTTAGTTAATTTACATTTACTCTACATTTATATATCTGGTAGATGCTTGAATGATTATCCAGAGCATTGAAGGTACACATACTGTATATATAAATATATTTTTTCAGTTCTTGCTTTTCCTAGGAATCAAACCCATGACCTTGGCGTTGCTAGCACCATGCTGTACTGTTTGCGCTACAGGAAAGCTAAGTTTGCTAAATGGAATTTAGTTTCCGGTTTTTTTTTTTTTTTTTTAATAATCTAATAAAGGTATTTTAAAAAAATTACACAAAATTTTTTGTTGAGCATGAGGCTTACTTGTAAGGGGAAGTTTTTTTTTTTCTCCAAGCAGGCCGATTTTTTTTGTTCTTTTTCTTTTTTAAAACAACATATATATTGACCAACAAACCCATGACCTTGGCGTTGCTAGCACCATGCTGTACTGTTTGCGCTACAGGAAAGCTAAGTTTGCTAAATGGAATTTAGTTTCCTTCCCTGAGACTTCTATTATGCTTTAGTTCATTACCAGCAGAGTGAACTGGGTGGTTCATTCAGTAATATTATGGATTATTACTTGTGGATTATTGTGATGTTTTTATCAGCTGTTTGGACTCTCGTTCTGACGGCACCCATTCACTGCAGAGGATTCATTGGTGAGCAAGTAATTTAATACTAAATTTCTCCAAATCTGAAACAAACTCATCTACATCTTGGATGAGTAAAAATTCAGCTATTTGTAGTTCTTGGGTGAATTATTCCTTTTGGAATACACTGTGACTTTTGCCCATATTTACAGTAAGGAGTTGATGGCAGAAATTTCTTAAAGTCAGAGCCAGTCTGCAGATTTTGGGCACTCAGGCATGTTGTTTTAAAGTCAATTCAGATTTTAAGTCAAGTAGTCTATTCCAGCCTTTACTCACTTTACTCTCCTGTTTTAAACCATTTTTCTGTAAAACACAAAGGGAGAAATCGAAAATAAATTCTCTTTTTTTTATATGACATCATTGTATGAAAACTACTTTTTTTTTTTAGTTCCACTGAAATGTTATACAACTTTGAAATAACGTGAGAGTGAACAAATGACAGAATTTATTTTTGGGTGAACTGTTTGTAAAAAAAACCCCCAAAAAACCCCAGATCATATGTGGACATTTGTTTATTAAGATTATAGCGGCATTCTGTGAACATGAAGAACTCGTTAACACTTCATAAATTCACATAAAATGAATACAATGTTCAGCTATTTGTAGTTCTTGGGTGAATTATTCCTTTTGGAATACACTGTGACTTTTGCCCATATTTACAGTAAGGAGTTGATGGCAGAAATTTCTTAAAGTCAGAGCCAGTCTGCAGATTTTGGGCACTCAGGCATGTTGTTTTAAAGTCAATTCAGATTTTAAGTCAAGTAGTCTATTCCAGCCTTTACTCACTTTACTCTCCTGTTTTAAACCATTTTTCTGTAAAACACAAAGGGAGAAATCGAAAATAAATTCTCTTTTTTTTATATGACATCATTGTATGAAAACTACTTTTTTTTTTTAGTTCCACTGAAATGTTATACAACTTTGAAATAATGTGAGAGTGAACAAATGACAGAATTTATTTTTGGGTGAACTGTTTGTAAAAAAAAAACAAAAAAAACCCCCCAGATCATATGTGGACATTTGTTTATTAAGATTATAGCGGCATTCTGTGAACATGAAGAACTCGTTAACACTTCATAAATTCACATAAAATGAATACAATGCATGAATTAAATGAGTTAGAAATGGATTCTTTATATATTGTTGATGTGCTACTGCGAAGCAACTTGATCCTGTTTTTATATATCAACAGGCGAGGCGTTGGACATTTATCAGATTCTAGAGATCACCAAAGGGTCGTTGGCCAAAGGAAAACGACAAGCTACAAGGCTATAATAATATCTGTGGCATGAAAAGAATGAACGCAGGTCATGCAGCCTCTCTCAGCACATAAATGGCTACCCCTAGTGCGAACTCAGAAAAGGGCAGTGTTGAAATGAGAGAAATGAATGAACGGGGTTGTAAAAAGTGCAAAAGGAGGAATAGAAGCTTTTTTTTTTCACTGCTTCCTCCTCTTTTTCTTTGGTGCTTGATTTTTCTCTGAAACCTGAGAATCTTCAGTCTAAAGAAAGAAAGAAAGAAAGAAAGACTCTATTGAAGATGAACCCAAACCCACAGCACTGTCGGCGTATGAACATGTTTAAACAAAGACACACCTGTTGGCTTTCATCCCGCTGCTGTTCCGGTTCCTGCAGCGCAGCTTCCAATGTGGCAGCATTGATTCTGAAGTCTCTGGAGGTGCTCAGCTTCATGTACTGCATCAGATTGACCTGTTTGAAAACATTCACAGATGTGCCTTCATTTTTCAAAGGTTTTTGTAACACTTGCTGTTGTATATGCTGTGCGTATAGGCAAAAACCTAAGAGACTTTACCTTGGATTTCTTGGAGAGAAGAATGAGAAACTTCTCATACTGTTCGATGTTGAAAATGAGGTTCGGGATGGCTTTACTCTCACGAAGGACTTTAGCCTAGAAAAGAAAATCACATCAGATGCACAAAACATTTTCAAGACTTTGCACACCATAGCCTAAATTGTTAACAAAATATACCAAATAAATACCAAAAAAAACCATCTACAAAGTTATTCTAAAGTGATTCTAAAGGCCGGGACGACGGCGAGCGACGGTCGAGCTAGTTTGTTTGGTGTGTTCCACTCGGTAAACTGTCTTAAAAAAAATTCCCCAGATCATATGTGGACATTTGTTTATTAAGATTATAGCGGCATTCTGTGAACATGAAGAACTCGTTAACACTTCATAAATTCACATAAAATGAATACAATGCATGAATTAAATGAGTTAGAAATGGATTCTTTATATATTGTTGATGTGCTACTGCGAAGCAACTTGATCCTGTTTTTATATATCAACAGGCGAGGCGTTGGACATTTATCAGATTCTAGAGATCACCAAAGGGTCGTTGGCCAAAGGAAAACGACAAGCTACAAGGCTATAATAATATCTGTGGCATGAAAAGAATGAACGCAGGTCATGCAGCCTCTCTCAGCACATAAATGGCTACCCCTAGTGCGAACTCAGAAAAGGGCAGTGTTGAAATGAGAGAAATGAATGAACGGGGTTGTAAAAAGTGCAAAAGGAGGAATAGAAGCTTTTTTTTTTCACTGCTTCCTCCTCTTTTTCTTTGGTGCTTGATTTTTCTCTGAAACCTGAGAATCTTCAGTCTAAAGAAAGAAAGAAAGAAAGACTCTATTGAAGATGAACCCAAACCCACAGCACTGTCGGCGTATGAACATGTTTAAACAAAGACACACCTGTTGGCTTTCATCCCGCTGCTGTTCCTGTTCCTGCAGCGCAGCTTCCAATGTGGCAGCATTGATTCTGAAGTCTCTGGAGGTGCTCAGCTTCATGTACTGCATCAGATTGACCTGTTTGAAAACATTCACAGATGTGCCTTCATTTTTCAAAGGTTTTTGTAACACTTGCTGTTGTATATGCTGTGCGTATAGGCAAAAACCTAAGAGACTTTACCTTGGATTTCTTGGAGAGAAGAATGAGAAACTTCTCATACTGTTCAATGTTGAAAATGAGATTTGGGATGGCTTTAGTCTCACGGAGGACTTTAGCCTAGAAAAGAAATCACATCAGATGCACAAAACATTTTCAAGACTTTGCACTCCAAAGCCTAAATTGTTACCAAATATTTTCATTAAAAAAAAAAGAAATCCAAAACATTTATTCAAAATGCATTTTTTAGTCTCCGGGAATGAATCTTAATAGTTCCTACTGAAGCAGCTGCTACCGCCTCATCTTCTTTTTTCTTCTTCTTCAACTTTTCCTGGCCTCCTGCCGTCAGCTCTCCACTCTGTACAAATGAACATGATTTGATAATGTGTCAAAGACAGTGTGGTGAAGGTTAAAAAAAAAAAGGATCATTTTCGGGTACACACCTGTACATACGTGATGAAACAGTAACACTGAGGAGTGAGATGAGACCCTGACAGCTTCACCTGGACACAAGAGAAGTTATTTTAGTGGCATTTCGGTTAAAACACGCCTTGAATATTTTTAACTAGGTTTTTACTGTTTTAAGTTAAATATAACCCTATTTGGCAATAATGGCTGTTTGGACAAAACAGTGGATCCTTAGTTAGGAAACAGTCAAAAGTTTTGTTTTTATCACAAATAAAAGGCATTAATGTTGAGTTATACATCAAATTTGACATCCTTGCAACAATTTTTTGAGATAAATGTTGCAACTACACTACCTTTTAACAGTTTGGGGTCAGTAATGTTTTTTGAAAAAAAAAAAGTCTCATACGTCCGTCATTTATTTGATCAAAATTACATGCTACCAATGTGGCAGCATTGATTCTGAAGTCTCTGAGCTTCATGTACTTCATGTACTGCATCAGATTGACCTGTTTGAAAACATTCACAGATGTGCCTTCATTTTTTTGTAACACTTGTAACACTTGCTGTTGTATATGCTGTGCGTATAGGCAAAAACCTAAGAGACTCTACCTTACCTTGGATTTCTTGGATTTCTTGGAGAGAAGAATGAGAAACTTCTCATACTGTTCGATGTTGAAAATGAGGGCTTTACTCGCTTTACTCTCACGAAGGACTTTAGCCTAGAAAAGAAAATCACATCAGATGCACAAAACATTTTCAAGACTTTGCACACCATAGCCTAAATTGTTAACAAAATATACCAAATAAATACAAAAAAAAAACATCCACAAAGTTATTCTAAAGTGATTCTAAAGGCCGGGACGACGGCGAGCGACGGTCGGGCTAGTTTGTTTGGTGTGTTCCACTCGTCGGCTCTCGTCTGGCTCACGTCGGCGGCAGTTTGCCCGATTCAACATGTTGAATTGGCGTCGGGCCGTTGGCGAGGGTGAGAACTCTGATTGGATGTTCAGTTTAGCGAACGAGTCAGTGCCCGAGAATTAAAGCGAAAGTGATTAAAACAAGCATGTAAATGAAGGTGGTACAGACAGAAGGCTGTTTAAATCAAATATTTCCGCATCGTGATGTAGACATGTGGGGGCGTGTTTGAATGAGGCGTTTTAGCCCGGTCTGGATCAGCCTTCTCTTTTAGATAGAATAAATTCTTTTGTGGGAGACTTTGAGCTTTGTAACTGCAGATCTTATATATGCGCAAATAGCTACATAACACACTAAAGAAAAGGAAAAATAGAAATCGCATCATATGACCCCTTTAAAGTTATCAACTTTACTGATATTCAAAATGGTAAGCAAGCGCTGCTTTGTTTACATTCCGTATATCTGCTCTCTCTCTCACGCACACACACACACACACACACACACGACGCAATACTCTACACGGCGCAAAACTCCTCATTTAAGCAGTCAATAGCAAATACTTAAACTATTAAAAAACATACTTACAGTAGCTGATTCAGAATAAGTGCCAAGTGCCGGAATTCACCCATTTTTTTTTCCTTCCTCTCACGCATGCGCAGAACGCACGTGTTAGTTTGCCGTCGGCTGTAGTCTGTGCGGTGTGTTGGAGCGCAGCTTTTTGGTCCGACGCTGCCGACACGAGGCGACAACACCATCGGCTTTCGTCGCCGCTAGTTCTTTGAAGTCGGCTTGGTGTGTCCCGGCCTTAAATAGTTCTTACTGAAGCGGCTGCTACTGCCTCATCTTCTTTTTTCTTCTTCTTCAACTTTTCCGGGCCTCCTGCCGTCAGCTCTCCACTCTGCATAGGAGAACATTTGATAATGTGTCAAACATTTGATAATGTGCCATTTGGACAGGGTGGTGAAGATTGAAAAAAATAAAAAGGGCCATTTCCAGGCGCATACCTGTACATACGTGATGAAACAGTAACACTGAGGAGTGAGATGAGACCCTGACAGCTTCACCTAGACACAAGAGATGTTTGTGAGTTATTTAATGGCATTTAGGTTAAGTCTGGATCTACAAAAACATGCCTTGAATATTTTTTAACTAGGTTTTACAGTTTTATGTTAAATATTACCCTACTTGACAATAATGGCTGTTTGGACAAGACAGTGGTTCCTTTGGTAGGAAACAGTTAAAAGTTTTGTTTTATCATAAATAAAAGGCATAAATATTGAGTTTTATATCAAATTTTACATCCTTGCAACAATAGTTTGAGATAAATGTTACAACTACACTACCTTTTAAAATTTTTGGGGTCAGTAACGTTTTTGAAAGAAGCCTCTTACATTCACCAATTTGATCAAAAATACAGTAAAAACTGTAATATTGTGAACTAATTACCATTTAAAAGAGCTGTTTTCTATTTGAATATATTTTAGAATGGAATTTATTCCTGTGATGAAAAAACAGATTTTCCAGCATCATTACTCCAGTCTTTAGAGTAACATGATCCTTCAGAAATCATTCTGATATGCTGATTTGATGCTGAAGAAACATTTCTAGTCTCAGTAGAAATTAGTTTCAGTAGTCTAATCCACTAGAAATCAGATTCAGGATTTAACCAGCCTTTTATTAGACACATATCATTATCATTTATGTTAAAGTTTATTTGAATATCACATTTAAACAATTTATTTCATTTCTTGCCACCCTCTGTCATAAGTTTCAGTCATGGTTATACATTATGATTTTTGTATACATGTAATATTTCTGTTTCTAGTCTCAGTAGAAATTAGTTTCAGTAGTCTAATCCACTAGAAATCAGATTCAGGATTTAACCAGCCTTTTATTAGACACATATCATTATCATTTATGTTAAAGTTTATTTGAATATCACATTTAAACAATTTATTTCATTTCTTGCCACCCTGTCATAAGTTTCAGTCATGGTTATACATTATGATTTTTGTATACATGTAATATTTCTGCGCTATTTGGCTAGGGTTCTGAATGTAAGTTTACATATAGTACACTAAGAGGAAGTAAGGACTCTTATGGGGGAGAGATCGCTGCTTCCGGTATTGTTATATTGTTGTGGACGGCTATGGTTGTAGTTGAATAAAGGGAGTTTTCCATTGAGTTTAAAACAGTTGTCTTTTGATGAGTAACACTCTGTGCTGTAAATATTTAGAAAAACCGTACCAATTTCTCCAAACGTGCGGAGAGCTGACCGGGTTGGGTCGCACATAGCTGAATATACTGCAAAATAAAAAAGAAATGTTTTTGATGACTTTAATTTTATGTGCTGTGCTGTTTTTGTGTGAAGCTGTAAAGATTCCCCAAACCATAACAGAGCAAACCAAAATGACTGAATTGGTGATTATAAAACACATTACAGTCATAAATCAGAACAAGACTCACATATTTGGTCAGTGTAGTCAGGATGCTGTAGGTTCGACTGAGCTCTCTCATGAGTGTGTCTGTGCAGGGTCCCGTGGGCAGGGCGGTCTGAACCAGCTCATGCAGAGCTGTTAACAACGTGCCTAACTGAATCGTGACGGCTTTCTCAATCGGGTCCTGCTGGCCCAGTGGCTGCTGGGTATTTCCTAATGCACACACACAGGAAGTGGCCATAATACACTTTTTTGTCTAGATCTGGGATGTCCACATCTTAATTAAGGCCACAGTCTTAATTAAACACACCTGACCCAGCTAATCAGAAACTTCCAGGCAGGTGTGTTGGAGGCCTTTCAGGAGAAAAGATTGGACATCTCATGAGGTTTTTGGTGTGTTACCTGAAATTGTTCTGTCTGAGCCTATCTGGCCTTTCTTCTTGGCGATCAACCAGTCGACTTCATCCAACACCTTTCCAACCTGAGACAAGACTAGAAGCTGGAAAGGAAGAGAGGCAGATGTTGTGCTCTAATAACAGGTATGAAGATTTAAAAACTTGTTTCTGAAGTCTGTCCGTTCTTACCGTGGTGGATGCAGCCGTTTTCATGCTGATGATGGCAAAATGAGACTGTTTCTCCACCTCTACGTCCTGCTCAGGAACCGAGATAGTTTTTTTAGTGTTGTAAGATCAAATGTAAAGTCCTCCAGTACTTTCAGTGTTCAAAACAGGCTAATTTTGCTGCCTTGAGAAGACCTGAGGCCACAGTACCTGGTCGATGTCTCCCAGCTGGCTGTGTATGTCCTGGCACATCTCCCAGAGCAGAGACACTGGGCTTTTATACAGGACATGCAGGTTGAACAGCAGGGACAGCAAGCCCTTAGTGAGTGAAATGTCCTCTGAAAGAGAGATTATCTTTATAACAAATTGGTGAAAGTAGGGTTGGGGATCTAAAATTATGCAGCTTTTTATTTGAGCATCACATTTCCTGAAGACTGCACTATTGCCACAATGCTGCATTTACTGGATCAAATAGTAATATTGTGAATTTTTTTTACTATTTACAATAAGTGTTTTCTATTTGAATATTGTAAACTGTTATTTATTCCTGTGTTTGAAGAGCTCAATCACTTGAATAGTGTTTTATGCATTTTGTATACTGGTAAACACAAGAGAAAATAATGAAATATATCATTATTCCTGTTATTTTATTAAAAGAGCAGTATAAAAAATGTGCCTTTTTATACTAGATTTTGACTTTTAGTTTCATGTTAAATATTTTGAATCTACTTGGCAACAATGTCCATTTGGACAAAATTATAGTTTTTTTGCTATGAAATTAATATTGAGACTGAGAGAGATCATTTTTTATTTTATTATTATTATTTATTTATTTTTTTTAATTCTTGCAACAATATAAATGTCAAGATAAATGCTGGAATGCTAATGGAATGCTTTTAATGGTATGAAATACTCCCAGCAGTCCCTAATAAATGTTTCATCTTTGTATCTGGACATGAATCACTTACCAAAGTTGGTTTCCTTACAAATTTTCACAGTCCAGGTGATCATTTGCACAAACTGCACAAAAAAACCCAACAAAAACCATATTGAGATTCCTGACGGCTAATACTGAAAAAGCATGAGTGTTTTGAAGAACTACCTGCTGAGAGGAAGGATTGTGTTGCCGTGAGAGTATGCTGAGGATGCTGACCAGTAACTGAGCTTCTTTACTGTTGAATCCCTCCTCTCCCCCACTGAGCTGGTTCATCAGCGCTCGCTGTACAGAAAAGATCAACTTACAATATTTACCAGTGTGTTTTGTTGTGTCCAACTTTTTCTTACAGGTGATATTGAACATTACAGTCATGCTGGGTTTGAAAATGATGCTGGAACCTGAAATTGGCGAATGTAGAAAGCTGTTTGCTCTGTCAGATCAGACCCCTCACCCTCTGCCTCTCCTTCGCCTGAGACATCTTTAACACAGATTTTTTTTTTTCATTAAAACACCATTAACATAAGTATTATTTAGAAGTCACAGGAATGTTTGAGGCCCACCGAGAGATGACAGGAAGTTGCTCATGCGTGTCGGGAATCGCTGTAGAACGGTGGTGAAGACTCGCAGTAGACCCTCCAGACATAGTAACGATACACTCTGGCCCTTCTCCTTCTTCCCAGCATCCTCCACAGTCGATGGCACGTTGGTGTAGCGCCACATTAACACACTGCATGCAGGGAAACACGAGGTTAATAACTGCAGCTTCTTTCAGCCAATGAACCCATGTGCATAATGAAATGTGCTGCTCAATAACATAAGCCTAGACCTGGTGATGTCACAGAGGTGACAGAAGGTTTTATCAGGGCTCTGTCCCTCTGGCCCGTCTGTGTGTCCTGTCTCCTCCAGCTGCTGGATCTTCTGCAGAGCCACACTCACAGAGTACCGCAGGAAGTCTCCGCTGGAACGCAACACAGACAGGCTCTCTTCGCGGCTCTGAGTACTGTCTCTTAAAAAAAAAAGATATATATACTGTATATAATTATTATGATTATGGTACTTATAACATTTGGATTGATAATTTAACTTATTAAAATTATTTATAATTTTTTCAAAAATTAACATCACTGGTTAAAAGATTGAACTAATTATGATTTTTTTTTTAAATGTTTTTATTTATTTATTTTTTTACATTTTTTTTTTTTTAACATTATGCTCATCAAGGCTGCATTTAAAAATACAATAAAAAGTAATATTGTTATATATATATATATAT
>NW_015638978.1:168078-171664 GCF_001515625.1 Sinocyclocheilus rhinocerous | reverse complement strand
CTGTGCCATGTGATAATGATGTCATTAGGTCAGACTGAGTTAGACTTATTGGACTGCGCCATCTAGAGTTTCATGCCAGAACTATGTATACATTTAAATGTAATTTATTCCTGCCAAAGTCCTTGACAAGTCATGTCACTCGGCGGCCATCTTTGAAACGCCTCTCGGGCATGCAAGTGCAACTCCTATCTCTTTGAATGGGGAAACATCAAATTCTCCAAAACTGTTCACTAAGCTTACGATTCAATTTCATATTTGAAATCACCAAAGAAATCTGACAACAACTGTGTCATAAATGTTGTTACTTTTGCTCAAATAGCGTTATAAATAGCTTATTTTTCAGACTAGACCAGCCAGTGCGCATGTGCAGTCCTAACTGCATGTCTCAGAACGCTGACTGTTTCAGTAGCAACCGGGACTTCTAACGGCAGCTGTAGTGGCGTGCTGACTTTACCGATTAGCGATTGGCTCTTTCATTCAGAAGGCGGGGCTTCCTGCGATTGAGCGGCCATATTGAGCGTTGCATTTTTCCCCATTCAAAACAATACAAGTGACACATCTCGGGTATTCTACAGTCTTTGTTCCTGCAATGGCAAAGTCTTCAGTGTCACATGATCCTTTAACACATGACAGTGAAATATTAAAATGGAAACAGCTATTTAAAATTTATATTTCACTATTACAGTTTTTACTGTATTTTTAATCAAATAAATGTAGCCTTTGTGATCATAAGAGACTTCTTTCAAAAACATTAACAAATCTTAACAACCCCAAACTTTTAAATGGTAGTGTATTCATTCATTATGTTAGTCATTGTGATGCAAATATATGCTCATGTAGTTACACACTCAAACTGTACCTGAAAAGAGCAGTGAGCAGTGTGGAGATGAAGCCTAGAGATAGCAGGCTGCGAGAGGTTTTGCTGGACGTGGGGCGACCTTTCCCTGCCCGTTCCTTTAAGATCTCAGACACCTTATGATAGCGCTTGAACAGCTCCAGAACGTCCTCAAAATGGTTCTTGCTGCTTGGCATGTGCAACACAGAATATGTTGGAAACATCTAGCCTGTCATTCCAGATTTGAAAGTAATCAGAAACAGCGCTTTCACAAACACGCACCTGTAATTGGCAGTGATGAAGTTATACTCCATGAGAACCTCGTTCAGTCCCATCACCAGCACAGCGTAGATGCTGTTTTTCACTCCAACACTAGAACTTGTTGAAAATTCGGCACACTTATCCTAAGACACATTAAATGAAACATGAAAAATGTAGTTTTGTCACACATAGTGGCTCCACTTTGACCAAAATGTACAGTGCTGCCAACCTTTGAGGTCATCATGCGCTTCGTTGTGCTTTCCAATATAGTGTGCAGTTCACTTTGGACTCCACCCTCCTCATCTTCGTCATCTTCATCATTGCTCACATTGCCACCTGACCGTATGTTCTGGTTCCACAGCAGGCAGTGAACCGTACAGCACAGCAAGTGAGCCTGGGGAAACATACATTAGCTGAAGATTCATACGTGAACAAGTGCAGCGTATCAATGTGATTGAGGCACTGCATCAGTACCAGAGGCTCCTGGATGAAGACCTGATCTCCATGAGCACTTATACATGACTCCAGCTTCAGAGGCGGAAGCAGATCTTGCTCTGGTTCAAAGTATCGCTTCAACTGGTAAACACAAATAATGACTGGATCAGTGCCATCGATTAGTCAGAGCAGGAAGGCATAAGAGCTCGACGATTTAGCAAAGGATGACACACACTTGTGACAGGAGGGTCTGCATGATGGAACTCGCCAGCTGAGAGTTACGACGAAGGACATCATGGAAACCCTTTAAAATCAAATGCATCACATTCTCAGTACAGCACAGCTGGATCACTGAAACAGGGCTGTACTGTTTCACTCCTGTATTTCTAAAACGGAAAGTGAGAGGGTCAGACCTCATAAAGCATGAGCCGGACGTCAGCCTGCTGGTTAAGGCAGCGGCGTAGACTGCTCAGGATCTCCAGACAGAAGGCTTCATTAGCGGCAGTGTTATAGCGCGAGTGGACATCCGCCTGGACCTGGAGGAGTCAGAATCAGTCATAATCACAATAATAAGAGTATGTAATGAAAACTGCATTGCACATATGTCTGCAGATTGTTATTGTTTACCTGGCTGGATGTAATGGCCTGACTGGCCTGGCTGGAAGCTAAACTCCCCAGAATACGAAAGTTCTTTAGTAGCAACAGGAAGCCTGCTACTGCTGACTTCCTGCCATCTAAATTACTTCAGAGAGAAGATAAGATTTTTTGTGACTTAGTCATCAATAGACACCGAGGAAAATACATTTGGATGTGTGGACCGTTTCTTGCCCTACCTGGAGAACATGGCCTTCCGGAGGACCAGGATGAGGGCATCCTTCATAGACATGCTCGCTTTGAGCAGAGGCTGAGCAGGGGAAACGTTAAACATATCACACACTTGATCATGTGACAGCAGCTCATACTCATGTGGGTCGAGATGTTACCTGCACAGCTTTGAGGAGCCCCTCAACAGTGCTGAGAGGCAAGTAGGAGAGCTGATCAAATGTTTCTGTGACCTTAGAGGAAGATTCCAAGAGGATCATGGGAGCAGACATCACAATGCTGGAAAGAAGGTCTGTGGAAGTGATGTAGCCAAGAAGAACAAATCAAAATACAGATATGAATGAAACTTCTATGAGTAAGCTTGAATAAATATCAGCAAAAAGACTACTTCTAACCAATGAAATGGGTGACAGGTGAGGCCGTTTTAGTCCCCAGCCGGTTCAAGACTTGTTCTAGGATCTCGCCTCTGATTGGTTCATGCATCTGTACAAAAAGAAAACACACATTTGAATTATTTGGAGCATGCTTTATGTATTACAAGTGGAAGAACATCGGATAACAACTATACTGTACCTTGAAGCTCTCAAGGAGAACTTGTCCACCAAGTCGACACGCTAGCTGGTTTGGCGTTTTAGCCGTGCTTGACGTTCCTTCTGTGACCTTCCCAAATGCTCCAGCTTTAGGCCCAAATGAGTCCATAAGTATAAACCCCAGTTGCACCAGACCTTGAGTGACATGATCCCAGCCAAACACGCTGCAAATAAACATTGAACAAATTGAACAAATCTACACAATAAATTAAGGAACTCAAAATCACTGCAGTTTAACCAGACCTGTTTTTGACAGTGTCTAAAATCATGTTGGAGATGCTGTTACACTGAGGCAGCAGTTCCTGCAGAAACTTTGAGCTGTGCTGAATCTGATCATCCTTGAAGTTCTTAGTGATGGCGCCCTTCAGGAACTCAAATACCTGAGCATTATGGGTAATTTTAAGAGTGGCACAAAGGTTTGAGACGGTAAAACCACTGGTTTTAGGCTATCACGGGCACATTTTAAAGAATTTGAAACACTCAATGTTTAAATGCACATATGATACGTAAAAATGCTGTCCTGATAGACAGCTTACTAGGTTTTAAGAGGAATAATGAAACAGAGACATACCTGCTCTTCGTACCGTTGTATGCGAGCCACAGAGAGCAGCAAAGCAATACTGAAGGGACACAACGGATCACT
>NW_015638978.1:157245-167599 GCF_001515625.1 Sinocyclocheilus rhinocerous | reverse complement strand
AAGAGTATGTAATGAAAACTGCATTGCACATATGTCTGCAGATTGTTATTGTTTACCTGTCTGGATGTAATGGCCTGACTGGCCTGGCTGGAAGCTAAACTCCCCAGAATACGAAAGTTCTTTAGTAGCAACAGGAAGCCTGCTACTGCTGACTTCCTGCCATCTAAATTACTTCAGAGAGAAGATAAGATTTTTTTGTGACTTAGTCATCAATAGACACCGAGGAAAATACATTTGGATGTGTGGACCGTTTCTTGCTCTACCTGGAGAACATGGCCTTCCGGAGGACCAGGATGAGGACATCCTTCATAGACATGCTCGCTTTGAGCAGAGGCTGAGCAGAGGAAACGTTAAACATATCACACACTTGATCATGTGACAGCAGCTCATACTCATGTGGGTCGAGATGTTACCTGCACAGCTTTGAGGAGCCCCTCAACAGTGCTGAGAGGCAAGTAGGAGAGCTGATCAAATGTTTCTGTGACCTTAGAGGAAGATTCCAAGAGGATCATGGGAGCAGACATCACAATGCTGGAAAGAAGGTCTGTGGAAGTGATGTAGCCAAGAAGAACAAATCAAAATACAGATATGAATGAAACTTCTATGAGTAAGCTTGAATAAATATCAGCAAAAAGACTACTTCTAACCAATGAAATGGGTGACAGGTGAGGCCGTTTTAGTCACCAGCCGGTTCAAGACTTGTTCTAGGATCTCGCCTCTGATTGGTTCATGCATCTGTACAAAAAGAAAACACACATTTGAATTATTTGGAGCATGCTTTATGTATTACAAGTGGAAGAACATCGGATAACAACTATACTGTACCTTGAAGCTCTCAAGGAGAACTTGTCCACCAAGTCGACACGCTAGCTGGTTTGGCGTTTTAGCCGTGCTTGACGTTCCTTCTGTGACCTTCCCAAATGCTCCAGCTTTAGGCCCAAATGAGTCCATAAGTATAAACCCCAGTTGCACCAGACCTTGAGTGACATGATCCCAGCCAAACACACTGCAAACATATAAACATATAACACATTGAACAAATCTACACAATAAATTTAAATGTAAATAAATTTTACTAAATGTAAATGTGAATAAATGAAGGAACCAAAAAGCACTGCAGTTTAACCAGACCTGTTTTTGACGGTGTCTAAAATCATATTGGAGATGCTGTTACCCTGAGGCAGCAGTTCCTGCAGAAACTTAGAACTGTGCTGAATCTGATCATCCTTGAAGTTCTTAGTGATGGCGCCCTTCAGGAACTCAAATACCTAAGCAATCGTGGGTAATTTAAAGAGTGGCACAAAGGTTTGAGACCATAAAAGCAATTTAAGCAATTACGGCACATTTTGAAGAATTTTGAGACACTGAATGCTCAAATGCACTCATGATTCATATAGACAGCTCACTAGGTTTTAAGAGGAATAATGAAACGGAGACGTACCTGCTCTTCATACCGTTGTATGCGAGCCACAGAGAGCAGCAGAGCAATACTGAAGGGACACAACGGATCACTTTGGGCCGCCTACAAAAGAAGACAAACAGCTAGCACACAGATATTCAAAGAAAAGGTTATGTGGGTATAAATATACATGAAACAGACAGACATTCACCTTAAGGTTTTTTAAAAATTCCCTGCAGAGCTCATGGTCAAGACGAATAGCAAAGACGATGTGGAGGATGACTGTTCCCTCTACATGACGCAGCTGATCCTGTGGGATGGTCTGCACCTCCACATCTTCACTCCTAACACAGATACATACATAAGTGTACATTAAGTGTCTTTATTTTACACACCAAGTCAAATGAAAAACAAATCTGTCAGATTAAATAAAACCATTTGAGCAAATGTCCTACTCACTCTCCATTTCTCTGCTCCTCTTTCTGAAGTTGATCTTGCTTCTTGAAGTAACTGATGATTCCCTCTAGAACCAACTTCTTACAGCCCTGTTGATTAAAAGAAGGGGAAAAAAAAGAATCTGACCATATCGAGACACTGTGCACTTTTAAAGTTCTTTTAAACAACAGTGCTGTAAACTGACCTTGGCAGTCAGCAGCAGCAGCTGATAGACCAGAGGTGGAATCTCCTGTAGATCCAACTTGAGGAACATCCGTAAAATCTTCTCAATCAAAAACTGAAGCTCCTCAGCAGATAACGGAACATCCCTAACACAAAATATACATTTTTTTTTCATATTCAAGACATAAAGTGGATAACTAGCCAGTAAATATGTCATACCTGAACATGGTCGTTAGGTGTATTACACACTGTGGATCCCATCTGCATGAATTGGATATATGTTAGTTCAAGGCAGAACACTGACTGCCTTTTTTGTTCTGAACTGGTATTACTTGGAGAGAATGTCACATTTCATGAATCTTATGTCTTTATGGATTACGTTATTGAAAACCATTATTAAAGCACTCAAAATTGAGATTTTACCTGCTAGAGCAAAGACTGTTGATCAGCTGTTTCTTGTATTCATCTCCACTCAGCTCACCTAAGTAAAAAAGTAAACTTGTATGTACACTACTATATAATAACATGAAGTAAAAATCAATAAGCAAACAAACAAGTCTTCAATGTCACAAGAAATCAGAAATCATTCAAATATGCTGATTTGGAAAATTCAAGTCAAAAAGACTTAAAAAAAAGTTACAGGTTTCTTATCTCTACTCCAAATGTCTTTAATCCATATTTACTCAATTAGCATCACTTTTTGAACAGATATCATTTTTTGCTGTTTTACAGAGCTATTTCCTCCAGTTTTGGGCTTAACAAATAGCAACTTACCTTTCCCATAAGCCAATGCTTCTGTAGCAGCAAGAGCTGTTAGAATTGTAGGGAAAAGTTCCAGGGATCTCCCACTATTCATCTCACCTAATTTGATGGCATCCACATATAGAGACGCTAACGTGGCTAATGCATGACCAGGTAGACTGTGCGTCTACGGAACAGAAGAAAACCATATTACCATATTACAGTATTAATACCAAGTTCAACCCCCTTCAAATCAGGTTTTTGGACTTGAACCATCAAAGATTCATTATCTACAAATAATAACAGTAATAATTTAGAAAACTGTTTATTACAGGTTCAGTCCTCCAGATCACCCCATGTGGGATTTGAAACTTCAACCTACTGGTTACCAGCCAAGATCTTTAATCAGTGCATTGCTATTAATTTGTGTACGGTATGGTAAGTAACTCACCTCTAACATCAGAAGCCCAATGATATCTGACGTCACTTCCGTCTGTAAGTCTCCAGATTCACACAGTGGAATACAGTGCTTGTACACAAGCAGTCTACGGTTAGCGCCATGTGAAACACTTACAGGTGAACCTAACATCACAAACATATAGTTTGATATTCAGCTCTATTTGATGAAGCAGCACAGAGTTACTAAAGATTTTTTAAATCTTAAAAGTCTAAATAAATAAAAAAATGTAATAGAACAAATTGAATAGAATGAATACAGTGTTACCTTTAAAAATGGCTTTGATCAGGACGCCCGTGTCCTTCCCTTTCACAGCACTATTGGTAAGCATGGTTGTGAGCTTTAGAAGGACACAAAAAGCACATCTGAAAGTGATCTGCATATAATTTAAAGATGCTGCCTTGCACATTACATGATGAGACTATTTGAATCAACTGCAGCCTCATTACATATCAGTAAACACATTAAACACAAACCTGATCACCAGACAGCAAAGTGAGATGCTTTTGAAGCTCATCTACACCATCACTTTCTGATAATGATAGGATCTTATCCACTGTAACCTTCATATTAGACATCTATGTACACAGACCTGTGAATGTACATCATCATTAGCACAACATAATTTCAAAGGATCTCGCAACATCCTAAAATGAGAATCTGTCATTTCTGCTTTATAGTGCTTTTTGCCCTTTTTTGGAGCTGACAGTAAAGGTCACTATATTTGTCAATGTATTTCTGAATTTCACAGTAAATGTCACTGTATTTCTGCAAACATTTATTCAGAAATGACTTTTTTGATTTCCAGGCTTAGAACAAAATGGGGTGTTTAAATTGTGAATGACAGAAATGTAATTCATATTGTCTGCTTACTATTGCTATTTGACAGCTCAGGGGTATTATAACCAATATACAAATACTAATAAATAACCATTTATAATGTGAAAAGAATGACTCAAAGAAAAGAGTCATTTATGAAGCAGCACATGCACCTTATTATATATGCATACATGTTCATTATTTACGTAATTACTAAATGTGAAATATTAAAATATATAACTTGTTAAAGTATTACAATTTACTAATATTTATTTATACTGAAACATTCAAACCAGAACAACGACAGTAGCAATAACAACTATCAGACGTTAGACACTGTCATATTGAAATATGAAAGCGTTAAGTGTGTATTCTTAATTTACAGTGCCAAACACTTGCCTGTTTAGTGAATTTTATGTAGGATTTGTTTATAAATGTTCCTTTTCAGAAGCACTATTGCTTGATGTCTCGCCTTTTGCAGTCGGTAACCCGTTAGCTTGTTTAATAACAACCGAAACTCCCGCCAGTGAGTCCAAGAAACGCTTCCAATTACGTCATGTCGCTTCTGTACATTTGATTGGCCCGTATGGGCGGGGTTTGAACCCAGTCCTTTTTATTTATTTTATATTTATTAATTTTTTTACTATTCACTGCCTATTTATTATTCCTATTATTATTTTAGTTAATTATCCAGGGTGATTATAATGTTATAACTTTTAGCCATACCTGGTCCTGGGTTAGTTTGTGGTACATGTAACTTTTCACAGCGCTTGCAAGGATACACCAATCACAGACGTTTGTGATTACAGGATCGATTTTTGTAAAATCATTTAATACTGCGACGCATTTGTGTAAAGAGCGAGTTTCTGAAATAGAAGATTAGAAGGAAATAGAAACGGTCAGAATGACCCTTTTGTCAGTCCAATGGAACTGTTTTCTGTTCCATTTTTTGCAATTCTGTCTGATGCCGCTAGAGGAAACATTTTAGAGATCCTTGGTGGCAACAGGTGAAGTCGAAACAGTTGAGCATATTTTATTACAGTGTAGAGCATATAGTAAAGAGAGACAGATGCTGGAAACAAAGATACAATCAGAAGGTGCAAATAATATGACATTAGAACTAATATTAAGAAAATTCAGAAGAATGATAAGTTATCTAATAGACACGGGAATCTTCATGAGAATATAAGGAATAATTGTATGTAATTTTATTTATTTATTTTTATAAAGCCTTTTCATTGTCACTCCACACTCCAGTTCAGTTGGTTGCGGTAATGCACCAAAAGTTGGCTTGCCCACCGCCAATAAACGCTACAAGAAGAAGAAGAACAACAACAGGTGAAGTCAAAATATTGAAGGAGTACAAACATTTCAGTAATTTACTTGGCGGCAAAGGAGTGGATGGCTACTGGATTTCCTTGACATATAGGTGAGTTGATTTTAGATGGAATGGGACTCTCCATTAGTTTACAAATTATTTTATCTGTCATCGTCTGTAGCCTATATGACACTGTTTGATAGGTTTCCTACTGTAGACTATAATGACACGTGTTGGTTTAGGAATCGGAAATATGATTATTTGTTGTTGATTGTCAGTTATGAGAGCAGTTATTATAAAACAGGATAAGTCTATTTCTACTTACTGTACAATTACACCATTATTTATTATTAAACTATTATTATTTAAAGCATTGCTTTGTGCATCTGTGACCATTGTGCATCTCTGTGCAAAACACACAGAATGTTTGAACCCTGAAAAGACCCAATTCTGTTGAACACAGCATGCTTCTGTGTACACACTTACAGTACACACTGAAAAATCTAACTTGCAAAAAGTTGTTCTAACAAAGGTTAAAAAAGTAGCAAAGTTTTTAGGAGTCAGTTTATTATTTTGTGTGAACCTAAAATGGTTAGTAAAATATGGTTAACAAAACTTACTCGAGTGTTTGTTAAAAAACGATTTTCCAAATGGAGTCATCTAAACAATTTTATGTTGCACAATGATGCCAGCCTGTATTTCAGCTTGAAAACTTAGTAAAACAATTATTGTTTTACATGTAGCTCCCAGCAGCTCCTTACATTGCTAAATGCTAACAATTTTTAGTTGCCTTGACAACAATTTTTAGTTTCAATAGACTGTCTGTTATTCATTAGAGAAACAAGAGCAGTTATCAGTCATTAGTTGAGTTAACTTAACAAATTGATTGTATTAAGTTGCCTTATTTTTTTCAAGTTAGGCCACTTTTTTTTAAACAGTGTGCATCAACAACTGTGCATTTTTCTGTGTATGCATTTTTTTCTCTGGCATACAAATAAAATAATAAAATTTTCTGCCTTTAGAACTCCTGTTTGGTTTGTTATTTTAACACAGGATCAAATCCATGTACAACATAGTCATTGCATGTTCCATGCTACACTTGTTAGGCTAACACCGAAAGTCAATAATATCTCAAATATTTCCCATAGAATACAATGTAAGATGACTGGAACAACCAGCTGATCCAGATCCTGTTTAATAACTAATGTATTCATTGATTCACTGACACGTAAATCCACGTAAATTTTCGTTCAAATCAAAGCGTAAACAACATAGAAAACGTATCCGTGTGACGCTGCTGACACAGAATAGCATACGCTGTTTACGTTCAGTGGATATTCTCCAAAATGGCACCAGGGTGACGCGGAGGAGACGAATTGTTGAATAAAGTCGTTATTTTTGTTTTCTTTGTGTACAAAAAGTATTCTCGTAGCTTCGTAAAATTACGGTTGAACCCCTAAAGTCACATGGATAATTTTACCGATCTCCTTGCTACGTTTCTGGACCTTGATCTTGGTAATTACATTGCTGTCTATGAAGGGTCAGAGAGGTCTCAGAATTCATCGAAAATATCTTAATTTGTGTTCAGAACATGAACGAAGGTCTTACGGGTTTAGAACGACATGAGGGTGAGTAATTAATGACAGAATTTTCATTTTTGGGTGAACTATCCCTTTAAGAGATGTCTGGTACTTTCAAAGAACTCTTACTATCTCATGGCCATGATAATTACTACATTAAATGCATTTCATTAAATGCATGTCATTCACTTACTGTCCATAAACAAACACTACTATAAAATCCAAAAACAGGAGCAGTAGATAATTTCAGCAAGGTGATTTGTGCACTTAAAAATGTATGTGCTTTGATGATCTTAACATTTCAAAGCAACTCAATTGCATCATACAATTTCATATTTGGTCATTTTTTTAAAGTATTTCTCTAACCCAAACAGTAGATCATGGCGCCAGGAACATGACCAAATGCTAGATATAAATAAATACATAAACACCACATACAAACAAACTATAAAAAGTTTCTTGCTGAAAGACTTAATAAACATGCATTTAGTTTTAAAATGCCTTTTTAATTGCTTTTAATTTCAAGCAAGCAAAACGGTACATATTCATCCAACGAAGAAAAAAGAAAAGCTCTATAGATAAAGTTTAAGAAATGTTAAAGCATGTGCACTTTAAATTAATTTCCAAACAAAGTTTCTCAAAGAATTCGTATTTCAGAGTCTTCGAGTGGATGACTCACTGCTGCTGCTCACGGACGTCTGAAGCTACGTTTTCTTTGGCTGTCTTCAGCGAGTGTGTGGCCCGCTCCTGCTCTATGACAGTTAGTTGTGCTGCAGGAACACTCCTCCACATGGATGTATGTGTGAGTTACTATGTGTCCGTTTACGCAACCAAGATTCACTGTGCGATTACTTGAGCGAGTGGCCTGGCAACAGCTACAAGAGGACAATCCAGGTTCAGTGTACCTACGTATGTGAGAAAGAGAGAAAAACACATGTAAAACATTTCAAATCAGTCACTTAAGAGGGTCTGTTTCATTTAGGATGCAGCTTATGTAGGTTTTCACAACAGAGTCTGCACGTACTCACCTGCTAAAGCTGGTACAGTCTCCACCACAAAATGTCAGGTCCATTCTCTTCTCTGACTGACAGTCATTGTGATTTATGTAATCGCGAATGGTCTTTACTTGACATCCCTTAATTTGGTCCACACCTTCAAACACAAGCAATTGAACGCACATAGACACATTACATCGGCTCAAATCAACCAAAATTCACATTGTTTTCTTTTAAAAAAATACTCACAAACATGGCAGCAGCCATCAGGTGACCGCTGAACGGTGCCCTGTAGAGCGAATCACAAAGGCAGAATGTCATCGATGTGATTTAATCACCATGATCAGTCAGTATAACATGTAAATGTGTGTTTGTGTGATATTTGAAGTACTGACAGGCTGGCAGTTGGAAATGTTGAAAGGAGGGCACTGGACTGTGTATTTGTCGGTGATGAACTGTCCATTGACTTTAATACACGTGATTCTGTCACAGCCCTGATTTGCAGTGTGCAAAGTCTTTCCTTCCTATGAACCAAAAGAAAACAAGGTCAAATTCATTGCAAAAATGTTAGATTTGTTAGGAGGAATGAGATTGTCAAGGAATAATGGCTTAAATTTGGGTCTGTTCCTCACTCAAATTTAAAAGACATTACTGCAGTACTAGTACTTTAAAGGGGTCATATGATGCTGCTAAAAAGAACATCATTTTGTGTATTTGGTGTAATGTAATGTGTTTATGCGGTTTAAAGTAAAAAAAACACATTATTTTCCACATACTGTACATTATTGTTTCTCCTCTATGCCCCGCCTTTTTGAAACGCGTTGATTTTTACAAAGCTCATCGGTCTGAAAAAGCGAGGTGTGCTGTGATTGGCCAGCTATCCAGTGCGTTATGATTGGCTGAATACCTCAAGGGTGTGATTCCAAAGAGAAAGGAAAAATTTAAATCGCATCATATGACCCCTTTAATAATGCTTTTCTGTCCCTGATGATGACAATCCACTTCTGTTGTATGAAAAAAAAGCAACATGAACGGTTTCATTTTGTGTTCAAAGAAAGAAAACAATATTGGTTTTAACATATGAGGGTATGTAGAGTGTATTTTGTTTTTACATTTATAATTAATTTACATTTTGAACATTTATTCCTTTAAGTTCCATTTAACCTAAATATATTCCATACCTCAAGGCGACTGAACCTTTGACATCTGACTTTACCTTCAGTATTTTATCGACGCCATTGTTATTGACGATGCAGTGAGTTTGCACACACTTTCCACAGCAGTCGTCATAGGTCGTTTTAACATATTCATAACCCTGTGAAAAATAAACATCAAATGAAGTCAATTAAATTACACTCAGTCCTGAGAAAAGCTGATCAGAAGCTTGTCACGCAACTTACAGGATCACATTTCTCATTGCACTGCACAGATCCACATTTGATATTGAACAACTGCGTTTTAGGATCCACGTCCCACGTACAGCTGCATTCCCGACAGTCAACGACGGGGATGTTGTTACCAGGCTGGGGGAAGTGATGGGAGAGATGAGCATGTAAAACTTTCATTAATTAGTACTTAAAATAAAAAAACTCAGAAATGTTTGATTTTTTAAAAAATAGTAATATTCGAGTCATTCTAGTTACCTTATATTCCATATTTTTGTGAACGCACACTTTCTTTGGCTCTGAGGAGGCAAACAACAAAACACAAAACTATACAGAATGATATTAAAGGGATACAGACACCATCTGAGATAAAAAAATCATACAAATGTCACAAAAATGAACTGATGTGTGAATAATAGCAATACCGCATTTGATTTCTGGACAGCATTTTCCATCAGGCACTTCCAGGACTGGCGTATATCCGACTGCACATTGTTTACTGCAGCATGGCTCTGAAGGATTGGTGACGTTGACCAGCACAAAGCCGGGCTCAGTGCAGATCTCAGGGTTGATATCGGGACACGTTTTGGGCTTACAGGTCACTGATTTGCTGGCCTTTTCACAGATACACTCCTCACAGTTGTACTCGAAAACCACAGCGAACTGCCGCAAAATATCAAGAGAATTTAGTTAAAAGTCTATTTCGGTAATTATTTAGCTTCGGCCATTATTTAGCATTATTCAGTTAATTCTTTAAATTCAGCATAAAATGAAAATTCACTCTATTGATTTTGTAAATTCGTGCTACAGGTTATAGTGTGAAGGAATAATCCATGTATGCAGTTCTTTTTTTTTGACCTTGTAGGCAAATATAAATAGCACTACTCATATGTGACCGTGGACCACAAAACCAGTCATAAGTGTCATGTACATCATCGTGAGATTTGAATAAAGCTGAATAAATACGCTTTCCATTGATGTATGGTTTGTTAGGATAGGACAATATTTGGCCGAGATACAACTATTTGAAAATCTGGAATCT
>NW_015638978.1:145856-157221 GCF_001515625.1 Sinocyclocheilus rhinocerous | reverse complement strand
TTTTTTTTTGGCTATTGCTACAAATATCCCTGTGCAACTTAAGACTGGTTTTGTGGTCCAGGGTCACATATGAATTTATATGAGCTAGGCTTAAGTATGTTGCTAATCCAAAATTGAACTCTGGTAAGCATAAAAATGCATAGTATTTTCATGCCATATTCGTGTGTGCTAACTATTTTATTGATACATTTTGGTACTGAATGATTTATGAGGATGAATTCTAATTATTCACATTTTTCTCATGTCATCTGCCATCTTGGATGTTTTTTGTAAGTGAGCTTGCCACAGTGTATTGCTGAATGGCCTTTAAGTTTAAGAACTATGAAATGAAATTATTCTAGTATTGTGTAAACTGCTAAATTAAAACTGTTAAACCCCGCCGTACCTCACGTGGTGTTCTAGAGGCATCCAGGCATCCTCAAAACAAAAAGAGAAGAACAACATAAGACAGATATGTTCTTGAAAAGCAGCTAAGGTATGCAGGATGATGCACAAAGGCACACTTTTTTTTACTTCTCAAGCTGAATGCCTTATGCATGCACATAAACTTGAGTAAAAGGCTTCTCACCACATTTGTTCACACAAACATCCGTCTTCTTGTTGAAGAGTAATGTGCCCTCAGGACAGAAGCAGCCCTCTGTGGGCATTGTAATAGTGTTCTGTTCAGGTCTGCAATTAAAAAAGTATTTACACTTTTTTTTATTACACACATATCATCTAAGATTAATTCCAATAAACATCTGCATAACAAGTTTTATTAACTCTTAAACTGCATAATAAGAGTGTTTTTTTTCCCAAGTACATGTCTGTCATATTCCAATCCCTCAATTTACAATACTAAAACAGTAAACGTTCATATCCACAAATGTCTTAATTATTTAAAAATTTGGATAAATGGGCATACATATCAGCACAGGTTGGTGGCTCAGCTCGGCCACAAGGATTGAAAACTTTATCTACTGGACATTCAATATCTGGTGGAAGAAAAGACAAAATACAGCACTTAAATAATCTCAATAGCTTCCAAAAGTCTGGGATCACAAAGATCAAAAATCTCACATAAAAAAAGAATTTAAAGCCAGAAAGTTACAACAGAAAGTTAAGCAATTTGGAGAAACCTAAAGAAAGAGTTTGATATAACATTTATAAAATGCAACTTACTGCAAAGGTAAGTGTAGTTCCTCCAGTGTATGCAGATCCCTAATTGAGAGCAAGCCCTTGCGTATGTCTGAAGACTGGTACACACCACAGCAGGGTTGCTCATATGACAACTGTCATATTCACATGCTAAAAAGAAGTTTTTGGGGGACACATGGGAATGGCACGCTTTGAACAACCTGAGAAAGGCAGTAGTAGTAAATATCACTTCGGAAGCTCCATATATTGAAATTTATAATAAAAACATCACACAGAATCCACTCACTCGCTATCAAGGAGGTTGCAGTCAGGATGAGCCTGGCAAGGCTTAGATGTAAGTTTTGTATTATCCCAGGCGGAATATAATGCAGTTGGTGGAGTGCAAATTTCATAATTCGCCCCAATGGCTGGCCAGTAATCCGCCATCACTGCACAGTCGTCCACCAAGATCCCTCCAGGGATCATGCAGTCATCAGCCTTGTTGTTGTTGCATGTTCCTTAGTGAGAATTATTTGGAATAATTTAGATGGACAATGAATAAAAAAATCCCTCGTATACCATCCACCAGTGGTGGGCTGTCAGGGATAGCAAAGCCTTCTCTGCTGGCCTAAACACTATCAGAATCACTGACATAGTTTTAATATATTTTTCCAATAAATGTGTATTTAATTTTTTCCAATAGTCTATTCTCGTTATTTCATAGCGTTTCTCTTGGTTGCGCTGCTTCCAGTAGTGTATTTTTATATTAGAGCTTTTGTCCAATCATATTTCAGCAATCGTGTTGCCAGGGTCAAAGAAATCTGCCTTAAGGCCTTCAGAATCAACAGTGCTGGCGTCTGTAGTTTAAAATAAAAGGCAAGGAAACCGTTGCTTTAACCAATCAGATTTCAAGTTGGCGACACCGGGGCCATCTAGCAGGCGTACAATAACATCAGCATTTTCACGTCCTTTGATTAGATGGTCAGGGAGCATACTAGTAGTCAGAGCTAAACAGCACACAGTAAATCATTTTTGTTTTCACCGTATTATTACTGTTTTCTCGGGTGTCTTACTGTATACGCTGTGTACAGTATGTTATAGTAGATTTTCAGTGCATTCTGGAAAAATATTTGCCTACTGTAAATCTAAATACAGTAGTAAATGACCGCGAAAAACAACCACACACCTCCTCGGCAATGGCTCTGTGATAAACTCATCGTGAAGAAGAAAACCACGAGAGTACGGTAGGTTCATTTTCATTTTTTGACTTTTCGCTTTATGCGTTTTATTCTGATGTTATTTGCAAGATATAAAGCTACGTTTAATTTTCCGTAAGCATATCTCATACGCTCAGTTTCCGAGTCAAACTGTATTAACCGGCCTTTTCCTCCCGGCCGCAGCAGCTAGGATACGTTAAAACACATGTAAACACTTGTTTCATTGTTTTGTATGAATTATTTGAATGTTACTTGCTCACTTTCCCAGTAAAGCTGTGCTAACTAGTATTTTCCTCCCGCAGCGCGCTGACAGACCGGTGGGGAGACTCGTGAAGACGAAAAGCCGTACGAGTATGTTAAATTGTTAGGTCAACTTTAAAACATATGTAATCACATAATTTGTTTTTTACCAATGTTGTTTGCAAGGTATAAATACGTTTAAGTGAATAAATGTCTGTAAGAACATCGGGTGGACTGTATTTTTGTCATTTTATTAGGTTAATGCTTCAGCTAGAGATGATGTACGTTGTGCAGCTGTGGCAACTTATTTGGGTTTCTTGCTTTAGTAATTGCATTCATTCTCATTACATGAGATAACTGTCTGTGATGCAATGCTCTGTTATACTGCATTTCTGTATAATATTTATAAAATCATGACATGCATGGTCCGCCACTGTCATCCACATCCACCATCTATACAAAAATATGGGGGTGGCTGACTTACCACAATGACCTTGTGTGTTGTTTCCAAAGTGCTCAAATGGCAAACTGATGCCAAAGCCAGTAGCTCCAAATGTTAAATTAACACCCAGCTGTGGAATACTCAGGATCAAGTCTAGGCCTGAGCTTATAACTCTCACACCATTACGAGAATATGGCAGCCGTAACTTTACATTGTTCTCAAAAGCCTGTTATGACAGGAGACAATGACAAGAAAATGTTAGGATACTTAGTAATGCAGACAAAGCATGTTATTCATTCCAAATCTAGAAAGTCTCACCTCTAGGTCTGCACCTCCTATGAGATTGTTATTCGTAAGATTTATGACTAGTTTGTTGTAAGACACAATAATAGATCTGGGACAGGATACATGCTCAACAGGGTCACAGTAGACACTGTCGATGTAGATCTCCAAATGGTATTGAGGCCTAATTTCCTTCATTAATATATAAGTGCAGTTTCCTTGATAATTGTAGAATTGTCCATCAAATGTGACATAATGCGGGTCACCCCAGCCTTCACAAAAGCCTAGAATAGGATAGTGTGAAAAATAAAGACAAAAACAGCATTCAATAATTTGAACTGAAAAAGCTACTTGAATTTAGCAAACACTAAGGGCCAGATGTACTAACAGCTTGTGCCAGCGCAAACCTTCTTTTTGCATTAAAAAAAACTACTGTCAGGATTTACTAAAGGCATTCAGTGAAAAATAAGCAATGAAAGGTGTGGACAGTAATTTTTGTGGCTGATCTTACTGCATATGCATTTGTAGAAGTTTCAGATGCGAAATTTAAGGGAGAAGAATATTTCAATGAATCATGCGTGATTTAGGGCACCAGGGCTGGAGTGGGAGTCATTTTCAGCCCTGGAGTTTCATGCCTTAGAGCGGCCCACTTTAGTTCACGACTGACTATAGCTATTACAATAATGTAATTAAAACTTCAGTATATAAGTCTGCAATAGCGCACTGTTCTCTACAGACTTGTAATTCATTATATTTTTTCTACAGCTTTGTTTTTTTGTTTGTTGTTTTTTTACTGGCCTTTTCAGTGCCGCCTTTGCGCTTTCTATTATACATTTTTTAATCTATTATTTTTTGCTCGCATATCTCCAACAAAATATTTGTAGGCCTACTGTACCATAATGTCTGCCTGCAGTTAAAAAGTTCTCAGAAATAATCACATTTGTTTTGCTTAACCTATATTGTAAAAAGAATTTTAATGTCATACAAAAAAAAAAAAGTAATCAGCCTGAGTAAATTGTACCATTATAAAATCGTGACTACACAATTAGTGTAGTAATTTAGGAGGTGAAAATACTGTGAAATTACATACATACAAATGGCAAGAAATTTGAAAGCATAACAACTGAACGTCTATGAAACGTCTATGCACTTACATTTTTTAACTAAAACGGCTATTATTGCAACCATGTGCACAAAAATAATGATTAATTATCAATTGAGAATTTGTTATTCATATGGTCTGGTGGTCATATGGCGTATGCCTGCGAATACGGGACAAACTGTGTTATAGCTTTCATATGGGACGCTTCTTTGATGCCTTAAATACGGGCATCCATATTTCAACCCCATAGCAGTGGCATGACCGGCCCTCGCGGCCAAAAAACAGACCGGTCTACCGGGAATTTTCCCGGTGCTCCCGATTAGCCAATCTGGGCCTGTAGGGCACTTTCAGGGCACTTTCACACTAGCACGTTTGGTGCGCACCCGGGTTCAATTGACGTCAGATTTCGGTACATTTGGCTAGTGTTAAAGCTGTCATGCAAATGCGGGTGCACACCGGGGTACTGAACCCGAGACTACCTGAAGGATGTGGTCTGAGTTCGATTGCACTCGAACTGTGGCGCAGTTAGCATGAATATGAAAGCAACACGGACTCGGGTTTTAGCTGATTACAATGTATTTTCTTCAATAAAACACATATAAGTGATGATAGTTTTGCTGATTTATCTTGGATTCGAGCGAGAGTGAGCCTGCAGTGTAATGAATGGTAAATGAATGGTAATTCGCACATACAGTAAACCCCTATGTCGTTTACTCTGCTGTGTATAATAGCAACAAATGAATTAAAAAAACAATATATTGACCTACGTACTGTTATCTATCATATGTTCTGCACGTTTGTGATGACGTAAGATGACCGCAAATGCACTGGGGTTCGATAGAATTAAGAGAGTGTGAAACCAGACCAACGCTGCGGGGGGTGCCGGGAACTATCGCACTCAGGTTCGAACCACAGCAAACGAGCCCAGTGTGAATGCCACCATAATAAGGTTTGTGGTAGTCAATTTACTGGTATTTGTGCCATTATTTAATGCCCAAAAAAGCATGTCTTAACCAATCTTGCACTTGACATGGCTGTGATAGTTGCTGCTTGGAGGAGGCACCAGAGAGAACAGAGAGCTCATGGTAGAAGTGAGAACATTTTCTCCATTTGTGTTAATTTATGTGGAATGTCAACGTTATCTGAAAATATCGATTACCAAGCCACAAATTTTTGATGCTCTTGTAGATTGTGTTGCTCATTATGGAAATGAGCTGGCTGCATCTGTGTTCTTTAATCTGGCATTGTCAGTAGATGACAGTCAGTAAATGATTACAGAATTAAATGTAAAGATTGCAAAGAGCAGTTTACTCACAGTCACATGCATAATATTGGCAGCAGTGGTGTTCATCATAGACAAGCACTGTTTTTTTTCCATTTTCACAGGTGATGTTCTGCAGTGGAGGGCATTCAAATTGGATAATTTCAATGATGTTGTCTTTTATGCACCTCGCCATGGTGCAGTTACACAAGAAGAAGGTCTCGTTGGTCTAGTGATAACGAAAAGTGAGACAGAATTAGAGAGACTGATAAATGCAAAATTGCAGTGTAGACAATGTTGATTTCATTAGAATATTTAAATGTCACCATAGATAGTCATAAAAATACATTCCCCATGTAGAAAGAATAACAACACCTTTATTTTGTCAATTAAAAGAAAGTATTAAACTATACGTTTTTTTTCCATTCAGGACAGTCGTACGGCGGAGTTTGTGTAGGGGTAGATGCAGGAGTAGGAGTAGGTGATGTGGTTGATTCTGTTGTTGATGTAGTAGGCTTTGTGGTAGGTGTTGGTGTAGGGGAAGATGATGTGGTAGGTGTTGGTGTTGTAGAAGGTTTCGTGGTAGTTGTTGTTATAGGGGTAGGTGATGTGGTTGATTTTGTTGTAATAGGCTTTGTTGTTGTTGTCGGTATAGGGGTAGGTGATGGGGTTGCTTCTGTTGTTGTAGTAGGCTTTGTGGCAGTTGTAGGGGTAGATGATGTGGTTAATTCTGTTGTTGCAGTAGGCTTTGTGGTAGTTGTTGGTGTAGGGGTAGATGATGTGGTAGGTTCTGGTGTTTTTGGTGTTGTTGTAGTAGGCTTTGTGGTAGTTGTTGGTATAGGGGAAGGTGATGGGGTTGCTTCTGTTGTTGTAGTAGGCTTTGTGGTAGTTGTTGGTATAGGGGTGGGTGATGAGGTAGATTTTGGTGTTGTTGCTGTTGTTGTACTAGTAGGCTTCATGGTAGTTGGTGTAGGGGTAGGGGATGTGGTTGATTCTGTTGTTGTAGTAGGCTTTGTGGTAGTTGGTGTAGGGGAAGGTGATGTGGTAGATTCTGTTGATGTAATAGGCTTCAAAGTAGTTGTTACTCTTGTTGTATTATAAACTTGTTCTTGTGTTGAATGAGTTGTTTTTCTTGTTTCTTCAGTAGAAGGAATTATTATTTCAGTCGTTGATCCAGACTGAGTTGGGGTAGGGGTAGATGATGTGGTTGGTTCTGGTGTTGTAGTAGGCTTTGTGGTAGTTGCCGTAGCGGTAAATGATGTGGTAGATCCTGTTGTTGTAGTAAGCTTTGTAGTAGTTGTCGGTGTAGGGGTAGAGGATGTGGTAGATCCTGTTGTTGTAGTAGGCTTCATGGAAGTTGTTGGTGTACGGGCGGATGATGGGGTAGGTCCTGTTGTTGTAGTAGGCTTTGTGGTAGTTGCCTGTGTAGGGGTGGATGATTTCTGTTGTTGTAGTAAGCTTAGTGGTAGTTGTCGGTGTAGGGGTAGATGATGTGGTTGGTTCTGTACTTGTGGTAGGCTTTGTGGTAGTTGTTTCAGTAGAAGGAATTATTAATTCAGTCGTTGATCCAGACTGAGTTGGGGTAGGGGTAGATGATGTGGTTGGTTCTGGTGATTTAGTAGGTTTCATGGTAGTTGTTAGTATAGAAGTAGGTGATGTGGTTGATTCTGTTGTTGTAGTAAGCTTAGTGGTAGTTGTCGGTGAAGGGGTAGATGATGTGTTTGGTTCTGTTGTTGTGGTAGGCTTTGTGTGATGTGGTTGATGCTGTTGTTGTAGTAGGCTTCATAGTAGGCTTCATGGTAGTTGTCGGTGTGGGGGTGGATGATGTGGTAGGTCCTGTTGTTGTAGTAGGCTTTGTGGTAGTTGCTGGTGTAGGGGTAGGTGATGTGGTGGATTCTGTTGTAGTAGGCTTTGTGGTAGTTGCCGTAGGGGTAAATGATGTGGTAGATCCTGTTGTTGTAGCAAGCTTTGTAGTAGTTGTCGGTGTAGGGGTAGATGATGAGGTAGATCCTGTTGTTGTAGTAGGCTTCATGGAAGTTGTCGGTGTAGGGGCGGATGATGGGGTAGGTCCTGTTGTTGTAGTAGGCTTCGTGGTAGTTGCCGGTGTAGGGGTGGATGATGTGGTTGATGCTGTTGTTGTAGTAGGCTTCATAGTAGGCTTCGTGGTAGTTGTCGGTGTGGGGGTGGATGATGTGGTAGATTCTGTTGTTGTAGTAGGCTTTGTGGTAGTTGTTGGTATAGGGGTAGGTGATGTTGTTGATTTTGTTGTAGTAGACTTTGTGGTCGTTGTTGGTGTAGGGGGAGATGATGTGCTAGGTTCTGGTGTTGTTGCTGTTGTTGTAGTAGTAGGCTTCATGGTAGTTGGTGTAGGGGTAGGGGGTGTGGTTGATTCTGTTGAGGTAATATTTCTGTTGTTGTGGTAGGCTTTGTGGTAGTTGTCGGTGTTGGGGTAGATAATGTGGTAGGTCCTGTTGATGTTGTAGGCTTTGTGGTAGTTGCCGTAGGGGTAAATGATGTGGTAGATCCTGTTGTTATAGTAAGCATTGTAGTAGTTGTCGGTGTAGGGGTAGATGATGTGGTAGATCCTGTTGTTGTAGTAGGCTTCATGGAAGTTGTCGGTGTAGGTGCGGATGATGGGGTAGGTCCTGTTGTTGTAGTAGGCTTCGTGGTAGTTGTTGGTGTGGTGGTGGATGATGGGGTAGGTCCTGTTGTTGTAGTAGGCTTCGTGGTAGTTGCCGGTGTAGGGGTGGATGATGTGGTTGATGCTGTTGTTGTAGTAGGCTTCGTGGTAGTTGTTGGTGTGGTGGTGGATGATGTGGTAGGTCCTGTTGTTGTAGTAGGCTTTATGGAAGTGGTTGGTGTAGGCGTGGATGATGTGGTTGATTCTGGTGTTGGTGTTGTTGTAGTAGGCTTCGTGGTAGTTGTTGGTGTAGGGGTAGATGATGTGGTTGATGCTGTTGTTGTAGTAGGCTTTGTGGAAATTGTTGGTGTTGGTGACGCACATATGTAACAACAGTAAACTCGTATTTCATAGTCAACACATTTATAGGGGCGGTGAGTTTGTTTGTTTTTTTTACACATCAATCCATATGATACATTGCATTGGGCAACTTGATTTGTTGACTGAATATAATCTTCAAACCTCATGTGAGGTGCGCCCACAGCTCTACATTCAATATGTTCTGGCTGTTCACAGATTTTTATTCCACTTCCTGCAATGTTTCCATAAGTCTCTAAGTCATCATATCCCCCTAATGCAGGATTATATACATTAATCCAGTCAGACCACTCACATATAATACATGGTGACGTAGTCTCAGCTGTTGTTGATGAAAATGGGGTAGTTGTTGGTATAGGGGTAGATGATGTGGTAGGTTCTGGTGTTGGTGTCGTTGTAGTAGGCTTTGTGGTAGTTGTTGGTATAAGGGTAGATGACGTGTTTGATTCTGGTGTTGGTGTTGTTGTAGTAGGCTTCGTGGTAGTTGTTGGTATAGAGGTAGATGATGTGGTTGATTCTGGTGTTGTTGTTGTTGTCATAGGCTTCATGGTAGTTGTTGGAATAGGGGTAGATGATGTGGTTGATTCTGGTGTTGTTGTAGTAGTAGACTTTGTGGTAGTTGTCGGTATAGGGGTAGATGATGTGGTTGATTCAGTTGTAGTAGGCTTTGTGGAAGTTGTTGTTATAGGGGAAGATGTTGATGTTGTTATCACTGGACATTCCTCCACACAGATCTGATTTTTCTCATCAAAAATTGGCTTATCCTCAGGACATTTTGGATAACATCCTGCAATAAATAAATAAATAAATAAATACATATTGTACTAAAATTATGACCAAGAAGGGCCAAATTTCCCTCAAACACTCGTTATATTACTAAGTTCTAAAACGCCCTAAATGCCATATTGATCATTTTTAAGCTATTAAGGCAACTTCTTACTTTTGCTTAATATAAAACGTACACTTCACACTTATATACTGTGGTCAACCATCTGTCTGTATCTTTTTATCAATTAGATGTCTACTAGGGTTGGGCCGATAGATGATGCCATCGTCCATCGCCGATGGCTGACAGACATCACGATGTTGAACAGGTGTTGGATAATAAATATGTTACAATAAAATTAAAATAGCCTAATAATAATTCAATTTAATGTTTTAATCCTCTCACCAGCCACTTCCGCACAGCTTTCAAAGTAAACTCAATCGCGTATGAGTGCGGACGGACGATCTTGACACGATCTTGTCTCAACATTCACCTTGTGTCTGCACTGTTGTACGTGGACCGTCCACTCGGTCACAAAAATTGGGCTGCACGTGGAGGGAAAAAATTGGTCTGCATGTGGACGAAAATCCCCCCTTACCCGATGTCATCGTCCATCATGATGTTGCACTGTAGACATCGTCAGATGCCAATTTGGTAGATATCGCCCAACCCTAATGTCTACCACTACATTAAGTCTGTAGCGCCTTTTGGTTAAAAACTTACATGTAAAACTCAAAAACCATATATGTCTGTACACAGCAGGCTACATATGGTGCTTTGATCCTCCAAAAACAGTGACTAAATACATTAAGCAATGTTAAGCTCCCTTAACATTGCCCATAATGGGCTGTTATGCAGGAATAAATGCTTAATGTACAAATATTGTCTTTACTTGTAGATTGCGGAGTTGTTTTGTAACTAGAAAGTGTTTAAGAAAGAGAAGTGCGAGAGACAGAGATAGATATTGGTATAATTACTTAAGTTTACATTCTTAAAACATTCTTAACTAGTTACCAGAAATTAAATATAATGATTTTACAACAATATAACAAAAACATTTTCTATTACTTTCCACCAAAAATGTTGTTCATTAATGTTTTTGTTCCTTGAACCATTTCTAATCCCAGTTTATCACTAAATATAAGGTCAAGAAATACTCAGTATGCATACTCAGTCTTCAAACATGCAAACTAGTGTGCACCGAATGACAACTCACCTTCCAGGTTGGGTAAACTGTTATTGCAGGTATTAGGGTTGAGACAGGTTTTGTAGCAAGGTGTATGACAAGGACTGTAATGCCATGTGCAATCATCTGTTCCATTATTGTAGTAGTCACAGTACACAGCTGATATGGAAACATGGATATAAGTATGAACATGTACAGTTGAACTAAATGAAATACAATAAAACTGCAGTACATTGTTGAAAGAAAGAAATCACTTAAAGCAACGATCAGGCAATCAATTCATTCACATTATCTTTTTTTTTGTGAAAACACTAGCTGAAGATTCAGAATCTGCATGAAAAATCACATTTAAAGGGGTGGTTGACTGTTTTTTTTATAGGCTTGATTGTGTTTATGGGGTGCAGTCTAACATGTGTTAATGCTTCTTTTGTTAAAAAACGCATTATTTTCCACATAATTTACCTTTATTCCACACCGCTCTGTCCCTTCTCCACTGAACGTGCTGATCATTTCCTTCTTTTATGAAGCCCCTCCCTCAGAAATACACGATGGGCTCTGATTGATTAGCTGGCCCAGTGTGTTGTGATTGGCTAAACCGCCTCTAGCGCACGTCTAAGCGTCCCACCCCTCAACATAGCAGCATGTGCTCCGGTTGTATTGTAAACAATGACGTCGTCTATATTGCTTATCAATTTGAGCCCGATTGAGAAGCAGAGGATATTAGTGAAGAGGATCGCGCAGAACCTGTGCAAGCA